>NW_008751820.1:903534-963621 GCF_000715545.1 Opisthorchis viverrini
AAAAGGGACTGCTCATGATCCTTCGACACTCAGAAATTAGTTTTGGCTCATCGAACAAAGTCTCAGTTTGCGTGGCGTGGCCTTCATAAAAGAAACAGTAAGGAAACATGAAAGATGATGGTAAAACTCCCACTTTTATGAATACATAAACGGCGCTGGAAAGACTTTTTCAACTTGAAGCTGAGTGAAGAATGACAACAAAGAAGGCAAAACAATGCGGTGACTGTGCTTACAGACCTCGCGGTTGCTGAAAGGTTGATGCTGGCAGTTAAAGCTGCATTAAATGTAGTTAGCCCATCGAAACAAGCATGGGGTTAACTCAGTTGCTGCTATAGAACATGACCAGACACAGCCCTAAGGCTTGGACCTATCCACTGAACCAGATATGTGTAGTTTTTGGTTTCGTTGACTAGCCCTTCCTCTTGCCTAGTGCAGACAATTTTTGTCATCGCCAACGAGAAAATACAGGGTCTAAGAGGCGTATTCCTAGTGAAACCAATTGACTGAATCATTGTTTTGTAAATTAAAAAACATGGAAAACGCAAATGATTCAATTATAAAATTCTCTCGCTGAAGAACCAGTGGGAGTCCATAACGCTCCCATTTTTCCTGACTTTCTATTTCAATAAGTGATAAGTTTGCCTCTACTTAGATGTTTCGTGCGACAGAAAGGTTCATGGATAGTTGCACTTGTATGGGACATTATAGGCTGAACAGAAAGTTATAAAACTGGTGCTCATGGGCTTACAAAGGCCTTTGAAGATGCTGAGTTGTAAACCCTACCTCACAAGGAGTTCAGATGATATCCAGCCGTTTAAGTTTGACTGCAAGACAAGACCAAGCAAACCGGTTTGTGCTTCTACCGAGTCATCTTTATTAAAGTACAACCTAATGGTAAAAATCAGACGTTCTTTACAATACCTAGCCGCATAAATGAAATGGATGGCTTTTGGTTCCATGAGTCGCAGTCTTAAGGTTTCAATGATGACATCATATGTTCTGGTCCCCCAAAACCACTCGACTAGACCCAGCAAGGACGAGAATTCTTGTGAGATTGAGATTTCTTGATTTTAATCACATATTTACCACAAACATCTTGTTAAAACCGAAGAATATGGCTTTACTAAACTCAAACGATCTGTGAGTTTCGGCTATCGGCAATAAGAAACTACTGACCTGTAATTAACTAGTTGGTATGTGGCAACATCGAACTACGCCTGGGCCTGCGCTCGCATCTAATTCACATACTTCCCTAAATGCGGTCACATGCTGTGTTCCATTGGCTACCGATTTGAAACCATCAGTAAAATATTCATATGTTCAATCGGCCGACGTCCACCTGGTAGGCCCAGGTGGTGATAAAACGACCCGCTTAGCGGGCACTCATCCGTACTTCCGAGGCAGGCTTCCATCACCACGTTTCGAGGTTCACCTTTAGACATTTGTTGACTACATACTTCAAGATCAGGTGTGCTTTTCTGTATGCTTTGCCAGCTATCATATCATGAAGTGCATCAGAAGACTGGAAGTAGGAGGCTAGCTTCGAGTAGTAGTCTCTTAGCTGAGTCAGCTTTAGTGTAACTGAAAATTTCAAACGCACCTTAACGGAAGCATGGTGAGTAACAAGCCTTGCTGGGCTTAAGAGCCTTTGATCTTTTTGAATAGTTTTGCATGGACTCAGATTAGAAGTGAGAGGTGTACCATAAATAAAACAATAGTAAGGGAGTGTTGTGCCAAATCGGTGAGTAAGACAGACATGTTTCACAGACGTGCACATTAGAAGAAACCACGGAGTAGCTTCAAGTACAGCTCCGCGGAAAAATAAGTGCTATTTACTCAGTACCGGTCCGAGAAATCATAATTCGGCGGTAAAGGGTATACACTTTAGTTACACGTAGCCATCCGGTTGGCACCCATGGAGGAACATATACGACCCAAAAGCGGTATATCTTCGAAATTATTATGTGCAGAAAAGTTGAACTCTTCAGTACAGGCTTTGTAAAAAAACTTTACGTACGACCGAAGCGGTGGTCCAGATGTAAACAAAGTAAATAATGTCTGACAGGGACGAGTTAGGATGATTCTGTAACTCTCAGGTCGGCTAAACCCATGACAAACGTCGACTGCGGCAGCCAAAACCTTGACGCTACAGTAATATACTGTTTGCCACTGTGTGGTTGTCTGTAAAGTTGAGAGAAATGTAACCCTATTGAGAGTTTGAAGCTGGTCCGCGAATATCTGACAAAATAGGTCAGCGGTACGCTACAGGTCTTTGCAACCCTAAAATGTGTCTAAGTCTCATTCGTAACACCACCACTATCTTAGTCAACGATAAGCCAGCATTTTTGTAGGTGCTAAACTGACAAAATGAGTGCGGCGGGACATAGCTGGACAAAGATTTATGGAACGAGTGATGGCCAAATGTTATTTGCTTGACCAGGTTTGGGTGACTGCTAGCGTAGAAACAATGATCGTTCAGCTGTTTCATCCTTGCGGTACCCAGCTTCCATGTCACCCGAAGAAACACAAGGGGCAAGGTGCCTCCAGGCAGCCCAAGCCTGCACAAATGTAGTCTAGATAGCGGGGTTGATTTTGAACCAGGGACCTTCCGGTCAACAACTCCACGCTATAACCACTAAACCACATTGAGCTCGAGTGCCAGTATGAATGTAACATCGCGGAATTAGATGTTTCACAATGCTAACTTAGTAGACTTATTTTATGTTGAAAGGAAAATACGCGAAAAAAGGAAGAACTCCGACAAAAATATCAACCTACAAAGCAGTAGAGAAAGAATAGGCTTGCGTTCGACGAAAGATCATCAGAAATGTTTTGACTCAAATTTAAGTACTAAACCCCCAGCTCAAACTCTTGACGGCAGGTCAATGTGTTTGTGCCACCCACCATCACCATTAGATGTGCTTTTTGGTTCAAAGGCCATCACTTTTGTATACTATAAAACATTCCGTTTTCGTGGCACCATGAATATTGAACAGAGTAGTTTCTCTACGTTTCCCCAAAGCCGCCGTTGTGCTTCGTACTAGGTGCCGTGTACTTTTGCTCATTTTTGTATAACACAACTTAGCCTGATTTGGGAATGATGTGTATTTTTAGTCATTTAACTACTTCATCACTACACCAGCACAACTGCTTATTGAAATAAATATGTTCGAGGAAAACTTCGATGGTATTTATGGACGTTATTCAACGCAGGTGGCTTTCAGTTTCAGAATGTTCAACTAATAAAATGAAGTCTATTTGGTTCTATAAATCCAACGAAGTTAGGGGCAACTGTAATGTCCAGGTAAACAAAAACCTCCCCACCGTCTAACCGGCGGCCGTGAGTACCTCCGGAAAGCATGATGTTTTGATTTATATTCAATGGATGCGGATAGTATATTTAAGGTTGGTGCACAGTGTTTGGTTGAGACAAACGAGTGAGATGCGAAAGTCAATGAACTCTAGTTTGTTCATTTTACATTTGCTTAAACACCTATTACCGGCATCAGAAAATAAGTATAATAAACAGAATAATCAAAGTTACCGGTTTTCAGCACTGCTTGCTGATAGACGGTAATTCGTTTATAACCTCAAAGAAATTCTAATAAGATATTTGGCCTTTCAAACGCACTTTATTAGCCGTGATTCTACCACGCAGTTTCGTCCGCAAAATAACTTCATCCCTACCGCTGCAGCTAATGCCGCTGCGCAGTGAGTTTTATTTCACGCTTCACACAAAAGAGTCATGAATCACTTGATTCTTCGTATGAGTAGTCCTCACTGGAAACTGTTTCTTGTGCCTTCATAGGTTGATAATTGCACTTATCTTTCCTTTAAATTAACTGAAAGCAAAACCCTTATATAACTGAACAGGACCATAAACCCTTGGCACACCACCCTTACCTGAATCAGTATGTCTTGTAACCTTGATCATCCATTTGCCAGAGTAAACACTATGAATTTTCACGCCATTATTCTCGGCACAGTCACACTGATATTTGTTTCCATCATATTTTGGTTTTACCAGACAACCAGAACCTCCAACGCATACGTCAGTTTTTAGCGAATCCAAGTCCAACGAGAATGAGTTACAACGTGCGGCACTTCCAAGTTTCCTGGCTAGCCCATGAAAAACCTAGGCTTCAGTTATTTCGACAGTTCAACCACCATTTAGGAGCAGTTTGATCACATCTACATAATGGTTATTTGAGAGAGGACATTGTATCGTGCATCCAAGAAAGTACTGGCGATTTAAAGAGCCATAAAATACTGGCTGGAATTCGCGGACCGGTTGATTGAGAATTAAGAGTTATCTACCGTGAAGAAGACATAAGGACAACCGGAGAAACAAGAAGGAATCCAAGACCCGATAATTGGCAAACAAGACCAAAATGTCCACTGAAGCATATGGTCAGTTCTTGTCTCGGCGTTTAGCTGTCTTTGGTTCGAATTCAGTCAATCACTGTAAAACGGTGCGGTACCGTTAAGTATGGTCCTACTGCAGGATAAAAGTGCAACAAACTTTGGAGAAATCAACTAAAACTCAACCTGCTGCTGTGTTTGCAACTGCCTCAATAAAGTCATACCATTTAACAACTAATGAAGTCACCTTCTCATTCTAAGCAGGTCTGTTCTGGGGAACCTTTTGAAGATACATTTACCACCCAAGGTATAAGTACCAGGTCCTCAACCGAGTGCTGGTAGTCCAAGAGGGACAATCAATGATTTCCAGAAGCAATTGACAGAGAGACTTTATTCGTAGGCACTGGTCATAGCCAACACACTAGTTGGCTGATTCCTAAATGGACTCCATGCAAAGGCTGCTACATGTTATATTGTCTTCATCGAGTCTTTTATGACAGAAGTGACTATGCGAAATCCAAATCTTAAAGGAGCTATCAAGTCTGGATAGACGAAAAATGTTTGTTCCAATTTTATGGGGGTATTGAAACCGCGCGTATTTGCAGACGTCAAAAGAATGAAGCCTTATGCTGCTTGATTCCCGTTCATTGATTTTCTGACGGGGGATACGTACGGAACGTCCAATCTCGAGTATATTTCTATTAGAGTGCTCTTCGATGCACTTAGCAAGCGAACAATTTAGGATCATTCGCCATGATATGAGAATTACTCGTAAAAAGGGGGCGAATAACTTCAAATCAGGTTAAAAAGCCTAAAGTCTAAATCATCATAGCGGTAAACAAAATATTCATTCACGTGCAGCATTTTCATCATACTCATCGAAGAGAGCAGCATAAGCGTTGACAACCATGCTTCACTGTCATACGACTATAAGATTCGTCTAAATATATTTAAAGCATTAGAATGAGAAGAGAAAAAGAGTGGGTGATGGAGGGGCTTAGTGCTGGAATATGTCGAGCATTCTGAGGTGCCTCTAACCGCTCAGTCAGACAATCTGGAAGGAAATTGACAGCATAAACGCCACTGACACAGATTATCCGCCATTTCTTGCAAGGTCTCTAGCCAAACACAGGTGGGGTCACAAGAACTCCAACCTGGAAGGCGTACAACACCACATTCATCGTGATCTCTTTCACGCTCTTCTGCAATATCATGCGCTATCCACCGCGTGGTTTGTATCATTTTGATGGAGGCAAGGAAAACAACACTCGTTTCGGTAGACGGTGTTTCGGCGTGCGTATCACAGGACCAAGTCATCGCAGTCGGTGGTTCTGGATATTTTCCACAGTTGACGTACCCCACACAAAACCAACTACCCGTTTTCTAAGCACATCGTTACTAACACGCAGATGCTATCCAAAACCAGCCACGCTTCTGAGGCATCGGTGGTCGAAAACTTGAAGACGTCTCATATCACGTGTCCACATAGGCCATGTCTCACACCCATACAACAGCACAGCCCTTACCGTAGCCTGGCGCACAGACCCTTAATATCTGGTGAGACGCCTCTTAGATACCACAAGTGACGCAAATTAGCAAACGTGATTAGAGTCTTTGGGATTCTCGCAGACTTCATCAGACACATTTCCGTCAGAGATAATATGTAAAATTTTCCTTAATCTCCAGTGCTTCTCCTTGAATTGTAAGGGATACACTCGCGGACTTCACCTTTTAAAGCAGGAATTTGCACTTTATAGGTGCGAGGCGCATGCCAAAAACAGTAAGATGGTGGTTGGTCTATTCAACAGGACTTGTGCTTCGATATGTTCCTCAAAGATGAGGGCGATGTCATCTTCTTACTCCAACTCAACAAACCGCCCAATAACAACAATTTGAACACCAAGGTTCCGAAGACCTTCTAGCGTTCGTTCCATTATTTCATCAGTGATGAAGTTGAACACCAATGGAGAGAGCATACATTCTATTCGGACACCACTTTTTGTAGGGAACCTTTTGGAGCGCTCACCATACACTTTCACCCGCGTTTCATGTAAATTCGAACGACATGTAGGGGTATACACCGGCGATTGGGTAGTTTAACACTACTACCATTCATCCCAGAACGGTTGATGCACAACCTCACTGGACAATCCAGGGGATTCATGAAACAGCTTTCCATTCATTTTTTCTCTATCTTTTCCTCTAATCCATCATCTTTGATATTTTTACGTTTCCATCTACCTTACTTTGTTCATTTGTTCCAAGTTTTCCTTTCCCTTTAAATCGTTGTGTCCTCTCCAGTTAACGAAAATTACTATTACCACAACTTTCCGATTCTACATTTTCGTGACCTATGAGGTGTTCATGAAAGGCTTCAGCCAGCAACTCTCACATCACATGCATGTAGAAACCCTGTAATTCGTTGGGGATTATATTTTAAAAAAACCTCACACCTTAGGCAAAGACGGAGTGCAACTGGAACAAATAGTGATAAACGCTGTTGCAGTGCACATAAACCAAAGTAAGATTATATTTGTTAATAAAATCCTACGAAGCCTTTCATGAACACCTCATAGGTCACGAAAATGTAGAATCGGAAAGTTGTGGTAATAGTAATTTTCGTTAACTGGAGAGGACACAACGATTTAAAGGGAAAGGAAAACTTGGAACAAATGAACAAAGTAAGGTAGATGGAAACGTAAAAATATCAAAGATGATGGATTAGAGCGATTTGTACGGGAAGAACCAACAAAAGATTGCTTACGAGGTTGTGGTAATAGCACCAACCCCCGTTCACTCCACTGTTATACATGATGACCAATACAACAGAATGCAGTACCAGCGCCATTAATAGGTGTCGTGGCACACCGTCACCGCAATCTGTGGCAACCACTCGCGGGACATTTCATCGCTGTCCCATAATCCTGGTGAATTTAGTGACAATGGGTATTGAATCTTAATTGGATTAATAATCGTGATACACTTTGTAGCCAGTGTGAGCCAAACAGTCACCTGCACCAACAAACCGAAACCATGGTGAAAATGGATATTGCACGTCACAGATATAATCTTCACTTTAAAAGTACTAAATAAACGAAGATGGAGCGGTGGTAGATGATGGATTTTGAAATATTGCGCAACATGAGTTCCTGCAATTGGACTAATTTAAAGGTCTACACCCAGTTCATGATACGTTAGGCAGGTGGAATGGGTACTCAAGAGGATAAAGAGTAACAGAGAGGTTCGCTGTTATGATCGGGCATACCACTTAATATCAGATTCATACAATGAGTGAAATGGAAGGAATTTATGAACTTTACCTCCTATGGCGCTGGGCAGTGGTGTTAGGTCAAGCGAAACGCATGCCGGAAGACGTAAATTCCTAGAGAGTGAGTACTAGTTTACATGTATATATCATGCACAACAACGAAGAAATATTTATTAAAAGGATTGAAAATTGGTGTTAAACGTTTATTAAAAACTGGAAGTTGGTGAATGCTCCAAAACCTCATACTCCGCAGCTCGTTCGAAACCGCTTTATTTATTTGTTGATTAGTTTCTTCACTTCAGTAAATTAAAGCACGTCATCTGGTTCACATTTTTGCACAAATTTTTGTTTCCTCAATCTGCACTACTTTGTCGCTGTGTATCCCAGCGTCCACAAGTAAGAACACAGTAATAATTGCTTGACGATGAACCCCCAAACGCTTAGCGGACCGAAAATCTGTCAAAGACAAAACGCGAATGTGATGTCCCCCTTGACCGCTTTGTGTACAGCTTCAACAAGTGACCAGGTAGGCCTCACCAGGCTCCTTTATTTGGGTCCGATGCAAATACATCGGCGGTGCTGCGCAATTGACTGAGAATAGGATATCTGTTGACAGACAGACCAAATGCATCGTTTTTATCGGCGCATTTAAGGACTAGCTGTTATTACCTTTTGTGAGGCTTTTGAGCATGCATCACGAGAAAAGACGAGGTCAGGATAGAAACTGGCAATGAAATCCCCTCAGCAAACGCATCTAACGCTGCTCAACCCAGACACTTTATCCACTTACGATGCGGCAGCTGAGGATTTCTCGGTGCCAGTGGTGGCATGTGCGCGAGTTCACTGTGATCATCTGGTACTCGTTCTTCGTAACACCCACGACAAATCACCTCTTGAATACGAAGTCTTTCACTTTGAGTAGCAACGGGTAAAGGAAGGCAACCAAATATTTGGGTTTCTTGTTGCCTCTAACTCTCCATCCGCCGTACGGACACGAGAAAATGGCGCGGTAAAACGGGATATCTTAGGACAACGCGTGTGTATGAGTGCCGCCCGGAGCGCTTTCCGCCAGCAGTGCCGCCATCCGATTTAGTGCACCGAACAAGACTGGTGAAGCGGAAGACTGGTGAGCGGACAGAAACTGTCCGCCATTTCCAATGATGCCGTGACCAAATACAAAGGTCATAAAATAACACTTCTCATCTTGAGGATACCGTGTACATAGCAAAGTACATGGCGGCGCCATTTGGACTACTCATTGCAATTTGTACTCTTGCAAAAAAACCGTACTAACTACAAAATCCAGCAGAGACAGTTTTAAAACTAGTCAATGTTATATCTTCAAAGGCGGAAAGTATAGGCGCGCCCCGGCTGGCATTGCTTATCGATCAATAGAAGAAAGCTGAAATCGATTCGCCAAAACTATGGGGTTTTCGGATTTGGAATTTCGCAAGGAGTTAAACTAATATGGCTGTACGTTGCATCAAAAGGTTGCCCATAGCGCTTTGATCCGGTTAGCCTACTTCAAGGTCATCGATTACTGCTGGATCGCGTATGATCACCAGTTCGTGACAAAAAAGAAGAAATCAACTCTTAACATATTCCGAAGTTCTGCGGTGCTTTTCAAATGTGAGAACAGCTACAGAATGTTCAATGTAAAATCCACCAAGATGAGTATCTGAATGGCGTTTATATACGTTATAAACATCAGACTTAACAGATTATTCAAGCTCTTTCAACGACCTTCGGCACAACGGTCTTTCCCGGGCATTTCGCTTTGCGTTCAGCAAATAATCAAAGACAACATAAAATAACTTTGTGAATAATACCCTTTATCAAGCCTAAGCACCTTGTCAGGAGATTATTCAGCGATTTCAGACGTCTGCGTATTAATTACAAAAATCCCATTGAAATGAAGTTCCCACAGCAAACAATGAGTGCAGATGCCTATAACACGTCCGATGAGGTTACCAGAATATAAAGCGAAACATCGCAAGTCATCAAAGTAATTACTGGTGCTTTCGACTTACCTTGGCTACTTGGCGCAATTGCTAGGCCCATGCCAATGTGGGCCCACGAAATCGAGCATCAGCGAAAAGGGATAATCCAGCCCACTGATCAAGGATGCGTCTTTATCACTGTAATTTGTGCCATGACGTTTCACCAAGAGACGTATGATGATCGGCTATAGCCCGATAATCCATCGCGTCATCTAAACTGAGAATCCTATATTACCAAACTAAAGTTTTGAGACTAGATACGCCTACTATACAACACATTCAAACGAGACCAACGAACAAAGTGCGCCCTCGACGGAACCAAGAGGATCCTCGGTCGATGCGACTTGTTATGAATCTTATGAACACACTTAACACAATTTTTGGCAGTAAGCTTGATATCAGCATCCAGTTCCGGCCACCAGCATGACAGGCGTGCAAGGGAATTCATTTTATCGACACCCAGATGACCAGAGTGCAAATCTGCAGGAACAGCCGCTCACTGAGTCGGTGGAATGACAACTCAATCCTCAAAACACAGCAAACCATCCGGAGTAACGGACAAGCTTTCGCGGCGACAGTAAAAAGCAGGAAATCGGCGTCGTTCTTGCTGCGTCCAGCCACGTCGCAGTGCAGAAATAATGGGAGAGAAACATCTTTTAGTGTCAGCAACAAGCACATCCCGCTTGACTGGTAATGGTTGAATCAACAGATAATCTGAATTGTTTGCATCAGAGTCGCATGATGGAGTTCTTGACAAGAAATTGGCATGAGGAATCATTTTCGCCCTACGATGAACAATTGTGTAGGTATACGAACTCACTGCAATAATCCACTGTTGAACCATCGCGGCAGATGACTTCGCCAGAGACTTTGTTGGATGATACAAGAACTTCAAATCCTCGTGATCAGTAGCAATGGTAAAGTTCGTTCCAAAAATATATTTATGAAGCCGTTTGACAGCCCAATATGCAGCAAGTGCTTCTCGTTGGGTCTGAGAATATATACGTTCGGCTCTTGAAAGTTGACGGGAAATGCAGATCACTGGTCACCACACTGTTCAATGATTGCTCCCATTCAAGTGGGAGAAGCATCAGTAATGATCGTCGAATGATGTTTGGTGGAAAATGGCTTCAAAAGAGCTGGAGTCTGAGGATAACCAAGCAGCGTACGCAACCTCCTCTCACGGTTGGAGGACCAAGAAAATTGATTGGAAGATATGACATCAAACAGACAACTTGCATGTTTGGCGAAATTGGGAATGAAACGGGAGTAACACTGGAGTGCCCCTAGAACTGAACGCAGTTCTTGTAGATTGGTTGGTGATGGCGCATTCACTGAAGGGGGTAGGCGTTTTGCATCAGGTTTAAAACCGCTGCCATCCACAGTGTAGCCCACGCATGAAAATAATGGCAAACAAAAGTGCATTTATTAGGATGAATAGCTACAATGAACTCATAAAATTCCTTCAGTAAAGACAACAGACGAATATCATGGGTAGCTTTGTCAGCAGCATGCACAATGACGTCATCTTGGTACGCTGAAGAACTTTTTTCTTCAATGCAGTGAAAGAAATATCGATTGAAGTTTCAGTATATACGAACTTCTTGACCAAGGAATACGCATCCTTGCCAACGAAATGTGGGAAATATGCAGGGAGTTTCCTGTCATCCATATCGGATTTTGTGAGGCACTATATGTCAAACCGTTCCAAATAATCCTCTACGTCACGCGCAATAGAATTAACATCTAATGGTTCCATTTCGCCAGGCATGATGAATTGTTGGTTGTTGATCAGGTGGCTGATGATATGTTCGCCGAGCATGGCAATTGGCTTGCAAACGTTTCGTCACCATACGAGGAGACATCATCAGTTCGCAGTTGAGGGGGTGAATTGTTGCAATGATTGAAATCGCGACGCCAGAATGTGAGAATTACGTTTCGTACCTATATCGGTATTACCAGACGAACTAGAAATCCAGAATTCGGCGCAGCGTAACAACCAGGACGTATGTATTCGAACTGGCAAATATATACAGCGTATGGAATATTAAAACAAGAGAATAATGAATAGAGCAATGAATAGGGTATCAGTCATGTTAATCACAGCAGACTTCATGGTCTTCACGTTAGAGCGCGTAGTAGGAAATCGCTTAAGCGAGTCAGCCTGGAGAACTAAGCAAAAATGTTCAAATAATCTGGCGATTACAGCAGCCGTCCCGCCAGACAAAGCCAAGGGATTTGTCGCAGCTAGTAATTTTATTGGATATTCATATGATAGTCAGCCCCCAGTGGAATGGCCGCGCGGCAAGGTTTTATCTTGGCCGGTATACTTAGCCCTTGATAGCGTTATGCAAAGCATTAGTGTGTTGGCGGACAGGACGATCACACAGTATAACAGGGTTACCAGTAGACAGCAGTTCCGGAACGAATTCAACGCGCCAAAATAGTCTTTCGGGTGTATGCGAGAATTGGTTGTGCAACGGCGACTTCCACCGAACTACGTCCAGCGCAAGAGGCTGCAACGGTTAGGCCATGGAGTGCGCATATCAAATCGTCGCTTGCTGATCCGAGTGCGGTGTTTCTTGTTAGATTGTAAGTGGCCAACCTTTGACCTTGCAGGAGGGTATCGAAGAGATTACGAAACGCTTGGACGCTGCGGGTGCTACTCGTCCGCTAGGATGGGGACCACCTGAACTCTACTTCGTCTGGTTAGGGACGCTCAGGGTATGGTTGCTAATCGACGTCAAAGGCGTTCTTTTTGTCAGGTTTTATCCAGAGTGTCTGGAGCTGCAGGTATCCCAGAAGTGATTGTAGTGAGGTGGCACAAAGCCTTTCCCTTGCCCACCTTTATTTTTCACCTCAAAATTAGCCCTTCAAAAGCTCATGATTGTAAGGCAGTGAGGCATCCGTAGTGACCAATGAGTTCATGTTTTCGATTATGAGACATGGTGAACTAGGGATCAGCCATTATACCGAATCTGCGACGACATACTTTGGTCCGCGAACAACGCCGCACATGAATATCTTGGATGAAGCGGTTGGGGTTATCGTAGTAGTTGAGCTTATAATGAAAACGTGACAGATAAGGATTNTCTTGAAAGTTGACGGGAAATGCAGATCACTGGTCACCACACTGTTCAATGATTGCTCCCATTCAAGTGGGAGAAGCATCAGTAATGATCGTCGAATGATGTTTGGTGGAAAATGGCTTCAAAAGAGCCTGAGTCTGAGGATAACCAAGCAGTGTACGCAACCTCCTCTCACGGTTGGAGGACCAAGAAAATTGATTGGAAGATATGACATCAAACAGACAACTTGCATGTTTGGCGAAATTGGGAATGAAACGGGAGTAACACTGGAGTGCCCCTAGAACTGAACGCAGTTCTTGTAGATTGGTTGGTGATGGCGCATTCACTGAAGGGGATAGGCGTTTTGCATCAGGTTTAAAACCGCTGCCATCCACAGTGTAGCCCACGCATGAAAATAATGGCAAACAAAAGTGCATTTATTAGGATGAATAGCTACAATGAACTCATAAAATTCCTTCAGTAAAGACAACAGACGAATATCATGGGTAGCTTTGTCAGCAGCATGCACAATGACGTCATCTCAGTACGCTGAAGAACTTTTTTCTTCAATGCAGTGAAAGAAATATCGATTGAAGTTTCATTATATACGAACTTCTTGACCAAGGAATACGCATCCTTGCCAACGAAATGTGGGAAATATGCAGGGAGTTTCCTGTCATCCATATCGGATTTTGTGAGGCACTATATGTCAAACCGTTCCAAATAATCCTGTACGTCACGCGCAATAGAATAAACATCTAATGGTTCCATTTCGCCAGGCATGATGAATTGTTGGTTGTTGATCAGGTGGCTGATGATATGTTCGCCGAGCATGGCAATTGGCTTGCAAACGTTTCGTCACCATACGAGGAGACATCATCAGTTCGCAGTTGAGGGGGTGAATTGTTGCAATGATTGAAATCGCGACGCCAGAATGTGAGAATTACGTTTCGTACCTATATCGGTATTACCAGACGAACTAGAAATCCAGAATTCGGCGCAGCGTAACAACCAGGACGTATGTATTCGAACTGGCAAATATATACAGCGTATGGAATATTAAAACAAGAGAATAATGAATAGAGCAATGAATAGGGTATCAGTCATGTTAATCACAGCAGACTTCATGGTCATCACGTTAGAGCGCGTAGTAGGAAATCGCTTAAGCGAGTCAGCCTGGAGAACTAAGCAAAAATGTTCAAATAATCTGGCGATTACAGCAGCCGTCCCGCCAGACAAAGCCAAGGGATTTGTCGCAGCTAGTAATTTTATTAGATATTCATATGATAGTCAGCCCCCAGTGGAATGGCCGCGCGGCAAGGTTTTATCTTGGCCGGTATACTTAGCCCTTGATAGCGTTATGCAAAGCACTAGTGTGTTGGCGGACAGGACGATCAGACAGTATAACAGGGTTACCAGTAGACAGCAGTTCCGGAACGAATTCAACGCGCCAAAATAGTCTTTCGGGTGTATGCGAGAATTGGGTGTGCAACGGCGACTTCCACTGAACTACGTCCAGCGCAAGAGGCTGCAACGGTTAGGCCATGGAGTGCGCATATCAAATCGTCGCTTGCTGATCCGAGTGCGGTGTTTCTTGTTAGAATGTAAGTGGCCAACCTTTGACTTTGCAGGAGGGTATCGAAGAGATTACGAAACGCTTGGACGCTGCGGGTGCTACTCGTCCGCTAGGATGGGGACCACCTGAACTCTACTGCGTCTGGTTAGGGACGCTCAGGGTATGGTTGCTAATCGACGTCAAAGGCGTTCTTTTTGTCAGGTTTTATCCAGAGTGTCTGGAGCTGCAGGTATCCCAGAAGTGATTGTAGTGAGGTGGCACAAAGCCTTTCCCTTGCCCACCTTTATTTTTCACCTCGAAATAAGCCCTTCAAAAGCTCATGATTGTAAGGCAGTGAGGCATCCGTGGTGACCAATGAGTTCATGTTTTCGATTATGAGACATGGTGAACTAGGGATCAGCCATTATACCGAATCTGCGACGACATACTTTGGTCCGCGAACAACCCCGCACATGAATATCTTGGATGAAGCGGTTGGGCTTGTCGTAGTAGTTGAGCTTATAATGGAAACGTGACAGATAAGGATTGGTCCAGTCCAAGGTTACTCTTGAATCCATCGAGATTCGAGCAATTCTTTTTTTATCATGATTGTACTGAGGGTAGACAAGGCAATGTGTGGAATCTGAGCTTATAATGAAAACGTGACAGATAAGTATTCGCATGGTCCAAGGTTACTCTTGAATCCATCGAGATTCGAGCAATTCTTTTTTTATCATGATTGTACTGAGGGTAGACAAGGCAATAAATTGTGTGGAATCATGAACGTTTCGGCGACGCCTGTGTTACCGCAGAACCTCCGGGAGAAATTTTATTAATTGGTTTGCGGCACTGATGAAGAATGGAAGCTTCTGGTGCTGCTGTATCAGTAAGATCTTGGATAACAACGCTTTTGACCGAAATAGATTTGTTGTTTTGGATAGGTTATTGGGTGCAGCAGCACAAAATAGCGAATAGGTTGGGGAGGCTTGTGTTGAAGCCGCATGATATTCCGTAGATTTAGACCTGAAGAGGCTTTGCATATGTCCGATTTTCCCACAAATTCGTATTCATGCCACATTAGAACCTCTCCCGAATGTTTTTCGACTGCAATTCTGTTATTAATGCATCTTCAACTGCTTTAAATTTGGTCTTTCGCAAGCGACTTCAGTTTTTGAACGAACTGTTTGAAATCTTGACCAAGATCCTGTATGCAGCTAAATAATGGTGTGCACACAAGATATTCTTGGGGCAAATGTACAATTTTCCCAGCAGCGTTGTTGCAGATTTGTGGTCGCTACATTGTGCAATTAAGTCATACACTTTATGGTAAATGTGGCATATGACCTTCCAACTTATTTAGACCTTCAGGTATAATTGATTTAATGTGAGCTTTGAAGGAACTGAACCAATGAGCCCATCGTTTCGTGCAATCTGATTAGTGCGAATTAGAATCAAAAACGGTTGTAGGAAAATATGATCCATTTTTAGACGATTAAATCGTTGCGAGAGGCGAGTAGTTCCAGGACAAAATTAGAAGACAGAATAGACGGGCGTAATGTACCCCTTAATCGAATAATAACGGTAGTACATGAGCTCAAAATATACAGTGGGAATGACGAGCTAATGGACTATGCAAAATTATGGTTTACATATTCACCACAGTCACCACTGAAATCTTGCTCCTATCTGCCTGCAAAATCAGACGCCAGCTGTTTTTTTACGGCAGCCATCGTAGTACGATTAACAAACCTACTGTTGGAGCTTAGATGCCTGTGCGGAACCTGCCTCGTGCTGCTCAGCGGAGGAAGTATGACTGGAGTTAGGGGCTTCTTTTTGGGTACACAGTGCTTCCGCAGACGTTTTTGAAATGAAAATGAGCATACTGCAATGTTGGAATACTTCGTTCCTGCAAGACTGTAATGGACACATTGTTGGTTGCCCCTCAGAAAGAATATGTTGGAGGTACAAAATTTCAGAGAGGAACTCCCATATGCGCTAGGAAGCTACGGGGGAGACAATACTAACTAAATGACGCTTACCAACGGGCTGACCGCCAAACAAAATGCAGTTGTCGAGAAGTTTTTTGGACACATTGTTGGTTGCCCCTCAGAAAGAAAGAATATGTTGGAGATACAAAATTTCAGAGAGAAACTCCCATATGCGCTAGGAAGCTACGGGGGAGATGCACAATACTAAATGACGCTTACCAACGGGCTGACCGCCAAACAAAATGCAGTTGTCGAGAAGTTTTTCGAAAATATGGAACTCATATGCAAAGACCTGTCACAGTTGCCCGTGGCTGATGGTCCCAAAGACATCCACATCATCCAAAAACAGGCCTCTTTCGAAAGCATTAAGTTCGATGCGGTCAGCCAGTCGGCGGTACAGCTGAATAGCCGGTGATTTCGGTCCGTGTGTGTAACGCTTTAAATGCCCGAGCTCCGATTTGTAGGGAAAACAGATGACACGCTCAAAGCAATCGTAGAGCTTGGTAAAATTAAACAAGTGGGAGAACATGTATATTTTGAAGAGTAACTGACCTGGCCCAAAATTGGCAGCAAAATTTAAAAAGCAAACTTGAAAACATCAAACGAAATGTCAGTATGGTTTTGTAGAAAAAAGCGAACTGCCTATATATGTGTTTACAGAAAAATACATGGAGCATGAGCAAACGACTGGATGTAAAATATCTCCTAACGCGAGGTGTCCTATGTGCAGGAGGAAATGCCGGAACCAAAAGCCCTCAAACGAACCAGATCTAACACATCTCGAGATTTTCTGGAGAGACGAAAAAAAGTACCCAAGTTCGTGCAACATAACGGCTAAGCCGGATAAAGGTAGTCAGCCTTTGTGCAATCCGACGTATAGCAGTAAATATCAGTGGTTTAAAAAGGATATTGATGAAATGCAATTTAAGTGTAAGCAGAACATTCTGCCTGATGCCTTCAATCACTTGCGGAAAAAACCATGTTGTCTGTAGTAAGCGGACGTTTTCAGGGACTCACAGATTGATACACAAAATTGAGGCTCTGGCCCAAGTTTCCAGGGTGGGTTTTATTCTTGTCGTTCAGCGGCTGTCGTTCACCAGGAAGGGACAAGTGACAAAAGGGGTAGCACTGCTCTCTATGTTCTCGGTGCGAGACAGTATGCTTGCCAGCGCGAGGATTCGCGTAAATAATTGTTTAATAGTGCTTTAAACTTGGTTCTAGGAGCGTGGACGACCGTCGGAGGAAGGTCTTTCCACGCAGCTACTACTCGAAATGAGAAAAATCGCCTGATGAATGTGTGCTCTGGGCTTGAAAATCTTCTCATCATGTTTCTACCGTGTGCTTGCTGGGTCAGCGGTGAAAGACCTGCTGGCCAGGCTTTGTTTAGACAGGGCGTAAATAAGAATCAGGTCCCATCAGAGGCGACGATACCCCAGGGGAAAGTGGTCAAGCACCGCGAGGCGCGTTTCGTAGTCCCTGGACTTGAGGCCGGCAACCATTTTCGCAGCGGCTCGCTGGACACGCTCAATGAGGGTGACGTCTTTCGTGCGTCCCGACTTAGGCCCCACAGAGTGTTTGGATGTCCATGCGAGTAATACGGTAGGTGGGCCACATCATCCATAGAATGGCGAACTCCTTTGAAGACGACTTTCACGGTGCACTGAGAAGGGTGGCAGTGATGGATGGCTTTTTAGCGCCAAATTACTGATAACAGGGATTGGTGAAACCGTGGGCAAAGAGCGTTGTGACGCACACCCTGATTTTTCACCTTGGATAATCAACTGTGGTATATCTGGAACTTATTGCCCAATCAACTATGAGAAAAATACCACCAGGGATTTGACCAAAGGCCTTGTGGGCCAATTCATCTGTCGGATGAAAAAATCGGCCAGTTGCTGCCACCGCCTGATATACTCTCCTAAATACCTTTGTTCTCAAAGAAACCCTACGTGTAGTAGGAACGAATTTTGGGCACACTGACGGTTACTTGAAGTGAAAAAATCTCGTTTTAAAGTTTTTGCGCACACGAACATACCAGGCACAAGGCATATCACGGTACAACAAAGCTCTCTTTTTCAGCCGCTAGTGATAAAAAGGACAACTCAGAGTTTCTCGCGAATAATGGCAAAGCGCACGAAAACAAAACCATTTAAATCCGTCGACAGTTTACATTCCTTAGGAAACTGGAAATGCAGGGCATTGTGGCATTCTATTGCTGCAAGACAAATATAGAAGCCTTGATGCCACCTATAAGTCTTGCTCTCCCTCGGCCTAAGAGTCCACCATTAGCGCAGAAGTTCCGCACAGATTCCGCACAGGTTCGGCATCCAGACGCGGACACATGCCAGCTAGTAACGCCTACAAGTCAACGGTTGTATCAGCGTTCCTTGAACAAACGATGCAAACCTGAGTTTTTTGTTTTGAGATTGCGTTGAACTCCGTCAGTCAGGACTTCCAACCACCACTTTTCAACCGGGGATGTCCGTGAACATAACCACAATGCTCCGAGCGTGTGAGGACAGAGTGGAAACCTTTTGAAACGTCCCCCATCTTCAAGGTCAAGAAAATATTGTTCCGCAAGGGGATGCCCTCTCGATTTGTGTTCGAATTTACCATCGGTGAAATAATGAGGTGGATTCCACGAAGTCTTCAAAACGGCGGTGTTTAAATTGTAGCAACTTGCAGCGCCTAAGCGCTGTTGAAAGAACCGACATCCCAACTACCATCAGTCGACTTATGCATTGCACCCCAAAGTGGTGTCATGCCTTAGATTTCGCAGTCCCCGAACATATTGCTTGCAATTCATGTGCGATCACAGGAGATTGTGAAGCCTACATAAGTCTAGCTTTATCCGTTCTGACGGAAGGGTGACCGGCGAGGTCAGTGCACTGAGCTCGAAAGCCCAAATCAATAGTCTGTTTGCGTCACTGGTAATGCAAAAAGCCGGGTCACGTCTACTGGTCGCGTCTACTGTACAAGCTGCCGTATGATATTGCGTCACGGTCGCCACTGGCAGGCGATCAGCGGGAATATTCAGGTTTTCGACCATGGGTATCCTAAGGCGTTCCCGATACAGGGTAAGATCAGCGAATTCGTTACGGAAAACTAGGAAACGGACATTCGGTTGTGGAGCAGGTACATCACACTGAAGGTTGTGAAGTGCTCTGCGTACAATAAGAGATGCATGAAGCCCGACTGGAATGTGTCAGGTTAAGTCAATGCACCAGTGTCCGGGGCTCGTTTCGCGTTGGTTAATTTGGAAAACTGTGTGTCGTTTTGAAGTATAGGCTGCTTGGTTTTATGGTTATAAGAGGTAATCTCCCCGAGGAACAATTCTGAGAAGTATTTCAGTCTTCGCTGACCGAATCGCGGCTCCTCCGGGCAGGTACTAACAAGAAAATTAAAAAGCGGGTTTTCGGTGGTGCAGAAGAAGCCTCGGTGGATTGCTGATGTATCACCCTTGCCGAATCATCGTTTAGCGAAAAGTTCAGTGGCGCAAGCAGAGAGGTGGTCAACTTTCGGCCTGGGAGGAGTGAGTGGGGGCGACTACAGAATGTTTGGATACTGTCGTTTCAGCGTACTTCTCAGAAAAACATGATTTCTTCTGACCACATGTTCCAAATTTTCAGTAAATGAGCTCTAAGCCATGTACCAGAGGTGCTCTGCTTCCAGCTACAGTTTCGGCTACCTGGAGGCCGCAAAGCCGGACAGCGAAACCAAACATAGAGGGTGATTGCACATGTTTCTTTCAGCAACAAATCAGTCTAAATTTAATGGACGGGATACCGAGAGGGTACGGACTGAAGCCGATGGTTTTGATGCGAAGGCGCCGTCTTGGGGTTCAACCATGTGTGCCAGTATCATTAACCATTGATGGGTTAAGCTTTGGCTCCTCCATCCATGCAGGCGGTGACTGAAAAACTGAATTTTCCATGGCCGTGTAAGGTGCTGAAAATTACCTGGCGACTGAGAGACTAACAGTTCCTGGTGCTAGACGAATTTACCAGAATCATCTTTTCCCAATGTTCCCCCACGTCTCGGGTAGTCGTGCCTGTGGCAATCAAGCAGTAGATGTCAGACCGAACCGTGCCACTGCTAAATTCCGGGGAAGTATCCCAGCTAGTCTAGAGCAAAACTTGACACGACAAATTACCAGATGTCAAGTGAAGATAAGCGTGCGAACTGACCACAGTCTGGTTGACTCGGAAGGCCAAGGACATGGAAGAAGCCCAGAAAGCAGATAATGCCAGAAAAACAATTTCGGTTGATCCGCGTGACAGGTACCCCGAAATCTGTGAGATAATCCATCAAGGATCGTGTAGTAACGGTATTTTACTCAGTTATGTTCTCGGTCTGAGCCGCCCAAGCTACCGTTAACGTCAAAACAACCACCAAATGTGCACAAGGTGCATTAACGTCCAAACCCGAGATATAGTGTAGACGGTGGCAACTTTCCGGAAATTCTGACGGTTTCAGGATGCACCGCTGACAACCGGCATTCGGCCATTACTCGGTCCTGATTGGCTGTTGGGTTCTGACCTTCGGTGGGTCAGATCTCGGCTAGATGCCGAACCGGTAAGCGTCTCGATCTTTTAGCCAATCAGGGCGGGATAGCCTGCTTGGCCGTAGCGGCACGTGACTGCGATCGGTAAAACGGTATCCGTGTGGAAATCCACTGAACAGATCATATTGAACAAAGAGGAACGCCTCAACCGTTGAGGAGAACACTTCGAAGAACAATTCTTGCTCACCCGATTGTCCTCTCTAATACCACTCCTGCACTTTTTTGCGATAAATTGTGGATCCAAATCCCGCTACGCGTCCGACTCTCTCTTTCTCAGTGTGGACTACCCTAGCCCCCCGAGTCCCCCTGAAGATGACCAGTTCCTCATTCGAAACCTTGAGCGACTTTCCACCAGCCACGACTTCACGTGAAGTTGTAGGAGATGAGTACTCATCTCCGGCTGGTAGGTGACTTCAACGCTGCAAAGGTCTCCTGGATGGAGTGAAATATGCACGCTATGAAAGCACCAGGGGACAGTGATTCTCCGAAGGCAGATGTTCACGACAATTTCTGTGAATGGAAGACAGAGACAAAGCTCATGAGCCAAAGCCTTGTAAGCAAGGTTGTACATAACCAATACTTATGAATCAATCAAAATGACAGACACCGTATACTACTGGAGCTCCAGCGCATCGGATCAAGCGGACCTTTTGCAGCGGCGCTGCTGAAGTCGTTCAACAGAGCGCTCGGACTCAATCTGTCGTTGCACCCACCAGATACCGCGTAGGCCAACAACCATCCCTCCTGGATTTGGTCATCACTAACGAAACACACTTCGCTGATCAGGTGTTGAGTAATCAACACTCTACTAGGACATAGCAACCACTGTGTGCTTACCTTTGATTTCATCTGCTTTTGGGCCAGAAATCCCGAATCCTAAACGCGGGTTGCGTTTGCTAATTGGAGATACCTATGGCATCAGGGGTTTATTCCTGAATCTCAATGGAGATGTGTATCAAGCTACGATACGGGCTGTTTTGTTGTATGGCTGTGAGACTTGGCCTGTTCGAGCAGCCAAACTGAGACGTCTTCAAGTGTTCGACAATCGTGGTTTCAGAACCATAGCTCGTCTGGGTTGGTGTCCGTATAATGAGGCGATTAGAAAGCAAGTTTTCGGTTGTGCTACAGGAACCCCTTTGAAGAATGTGTTCTGCACCAGGAGCTGCGTTGGTTAGACCATTTATCGCATATGCCGTACCGAAGTGTGTGCTGTTTTCCGTGCGCAGTTTGGAGTAGAGTAAGCAGAGAGGTGGCCTACCCTTGACCTGGCAGAGGTGCGTGAAGGCGATTAGGTGCTCTCGGTGCTACTCGCCTACCAAAATGCGAACCGCGTGATCCCCAGCGCGCCTGGTTGAAGACACTGCAAGATATGGCTGCCAACTGCTGTCAGTGGCGTTCTTGTTGTCAATCATTATCCTGATTGCCTAAATGAGTTTCAGGAGGTGTAGCCACCTCAGAATGATTGTAGTAAGTTAGCACCAAGTCCCTCCTCGTCCATCCTTATTAATTTCTTCACAATAAAGTTTCCGAATAAATCATATTTGTACGGCAGCGAAGCATCCATGGTGAGCACTGATGTCGTGCTTTCCATGATGATAATCGTGATGGATTTCATTGTCTCGAAGTATACTCTTCGGTTGACAAACAAACTGATGTCGGACATTAACATTGAACAGTGACCTAATCTTCAGCTAGTCCACCCGAACTCAAATGCCCAGGTAAGTTAACTTATAAACCATTTCGGTCCAGTCTTGTTCCAACCAAGTCGTTTACCAGTATTTTACACTGCAGATGTGATGCACACACCGAGTCGTGCGGTCGCATTATACAAGATATGAACCAAGTAGAGCTATAGTTTCTCGGTGCTTAATGTCCGAACGAACTTCCGGGAGCATTTCGACCCCCGAGGTTTCAGAGACAAACAGAAGTCCCAACCAGCATGTCAATAATAAAGTTGGGGTCGAGTGGCGAAAGAGCAGACTTGTCTTACGCCATTGGATTTAGAGATAAATTAATAGAGGACTAGATAAAAGTCTAAATGAAATACTTTTAACCGCCACTCATTGTCAGGACGGTCGACATTGAACTTTCGAGAGGAGATTGCCGATCGAGAGCCTGTCTCAAAATGAAGCTATGGTGTAGATGTGTAGGCAATAGAGAAACAGACTTATTGTCTTCCCCTCTCAATCGTTGAACCACGCAGACTAATGCTGAGGTGCATTTTACATGATGCCATGATATTGACACGGCGTTCTTGAGATCTTTTCGAAGACAGATCATGACCGAAGTAGTCTGCTCCACGTGTGCTTCATCTTCTCCCCAAGGCCCTAGTAAAGTCGTCAGAGTGTCTCAGGGCCCCTGAGGCAGGCAGAATATTTCGGAGGAAGATAGTTGAACTTCCAGCTCATCGCTAAAAACGGCGATTCCGCGAAGGAATTACCGTTCTCAGTCGATTGGAAAAAGTTTGGAACCTATTGACAAGTCACTTTGTCACTCATCGTCGTCCTCGTGGAAAACATGACATTCTTCGGGCTGGGAGGATAGCTTCTTTCACTATCTCTCACCTTTGGTGGTCGTTTCGAAGTGAACGCTAGCTTAGGAGGCTCAGACCGAGAACTAAGCTGAAGAGAATATCGTTACTACACTACCCACCTTCCAACCTACCTTCGCTGTCAGCGTGAACTTGTGCTTCGCGTAGCTGTCCAGTAAGCTCAGCTCGATATTTTTTGGTTGGACTGATTTGGATTTGATTAACTTGACGTGCGTAATCCTAGAGGAAAGTAACCTGATAACCTAGTGCACACAATTGCATGATTGGAGTCAAACGGCTTGCCCGAGAAGGAACGACGATCTTTAATGGAGCCCCTCCATCGGCAACCGATGACCCAATGATCCATCTGAATCCATGACTGACTTGCGGTTTGTGGCTTTCAGGTAGCTCAACGTGACCGCTGTTCATGGCTGGAGACGCTGCAAGATGTTGATGTCGCTGGCATCCTTGTCAGCTTCTCATTTTCGGAATGAGTGTCCGGCGATGCAGATAAATCAAAATGGCTAGACAGCAATTGCTAGGTCCCTTGTCCATACCCTTTTATTTCTTTCATAAGGAGACTTTTAACGGAATAACGGTCTTGCTGTTGCTGCTCACCATCGTCATCACAAATGACGGCACGACTTCAGTGTTCAACTGTGATGCTGCACTGATGCACAACTATAACGTATTACGAGAAAAAAAGAAAAAATGGACGGGGAACGGACCTGGCGCTAGCCCGTCACGATCATTATCAAGTGACTGCGCCTCCAAATACGAATACAGACTGTCTGGATGGGAGCTGACAACGAGATGATGAAGGACAAGTGGCATGAAAATGATCGTTTTGACGGAAGTCAGGCTGATTCTTCTGTGGTTAACAGTGAGCAGTGTTTTATGGGACGGTTTGCTTTTTCCGTATGGAAGAGAATAGATCAGACAAACACTGCCAGATGATTTCACTTCCATCCCTGAAGAATATTGGTGAGAGATCATTCGGACTAAGAGCTTGAGAAATGACATGTAGTCTCAAACCACCGGTTGCAGGGTTTCTAGGTTCACCGTCTAGAGTTCCAGTTCTTTTTAAGAATCTGATTTGAGTGGCAACAAGTGGCCATGCGAATTGTTGTTCAGATTTCCCGACTGCTGACTTAGTATCATAGCTAATTTTCTATTCCTTTTAGCCCACTTCATGTACAGTAGGAACCGGTGAGTGTCGACTTTCAATTAGTCAACATGAAACAACGTTGGGAGAAAGTCCTCTACAAAGACCAGGGAGTTCCGGACAACTTTGTCAGTCCACACTTTCTATCTGAACTGAGAAAAAATCGCAAGTCCCACTCTGTGTACTCACGTCTGTGCTTTGTTCACCTCAGTTTACATTCGGAAGTACAACCTGGTTTCAGTGATGATCGATGCCGGAAGTATTTATCAACAATTGTGCTGGTAATTCTCCATTACTTCTTCATTGGCTTACCTCTCAGTGTTTCAGTGTTCATCAGTTTCTATTTCTATCTTTTGTTCAATTGGGTGTCTCCAGTGCCTGCGAGCACAGTTCTCATGTTCTTCGTCATAACCGGATATCTTCTCTTCTGGTTCTTCGGTACAAGTGAGCAGGTTAATCTACAGCGAGGTAAGTATTATTGCTTCGCAAAGTGAAGTGTGTGTTCATGCCTACCCTTGTTCCAGCCGTTGCCTCAACCCAATTGTCTGAAAATTTTCATAGTGAAAAGCGTCGAATCAAACACTGGATCCAAAGAGAGAATTTCAGTATGGAATGGGATGGTTAGATTTCGAAAGCGGTGCGTCTGATGGGTCTCGGTGTTAAGTTCATGAGTTGCACCTTATGCGTACTATCAACTTACCGAATTAACTGTTTCGGGCTGACTAGTGTTATACGTGGCATGCAATTTGGTTATGCGTACTATCAACTTACCGAATTAACTCTTTCGGGCTGACATGGCATGCAATTTGACGCTGGAGGAGAATGGGTGCGTTTTATCAGTTTCAGAGCCTCACAGCACGGCCAATAGCCGCCACCTTGGCGCGATGGTCTGGCTTGATCGTTTCCGTTCAACGGTGCCTTATACGGGACGAGATGGTCCAAGTGGTTAGAGCGCGAATTTACTGGCCGGAAGGTCCGTGGTTCGAACCCGATCGCTGCCTCTCGACTTCCCCTGTGTAAGCTTGGAGAACCTGACAGTATCCCAGCCTTCGTGCAGCATGGAAGCTACGCACCGAAAGGGTACTACGGCTGAATGATTTCGATTTTTCATACAAACTGGGACTTCGTTCCATAGGTTCTAACTCTGTCAGAAGAACCTAAGGGAAGCAGTCAGGCGGAGCCCAGTGCTCCGCATACTACAATGTGTAATTTTACGGGTCCGTCTGAGATTTGTACTGTCTTCTGCGAGATAAGTGCGAGTCACCCTACGGGTGGCCGGCATTTTCCTATTTGTGGCAGCAGTGATGCCACTTACCCGTAGACAAAGCATATTAGAAAAAATCGATCCTTAAATCACCTTGACCAGCGATGCATTACTCGGCACTGTCAGAAAACTACCACCAAGTCGTTCTGTGTAGGCCTTTAAGGTGACCCTCATATTGGCGGCAATCAGCTCAAGAACGGAAAAGACTGAGGGCTCAGAAGTTAAGCTTTGTTCATCCAAAACTTTGACACAGTGAGCTTAAACTAGAAAAAAGTGGTTTAACAGTGAAACCTTTTGAGGATTAGAGCAAATATACGACAGTGGCTTGCATTGTGTCTCCGAAATTCATACCTGACCCCAGTCCTGTTGTACCTCCCACTTCGGTGAGGACGAGCTCGGACCTACCATATTCCACTCTTCGGGTACCAAAGCATCTTGATGCAGTGACTTGTGGTACCTCCGGCTTTGAGGTTGCTCTCATTCCTAAGACAGAACGCCCCTTGTTAGACTGGATTCCAGCAAACAATCGTATTTATTGTCTGTTTGAGTTGTGCTCGACGTGGTAAACGATTTTTGTTTGTGGTGTTAGAATTCAGTTCGGAAGGTCGATACCTGTCCTGATTCCTTCGATGGGCGAGATGTTTGCATAACGTCTCTTGAAGGGTGATGTGAATGTGCAAATCAACCAGAGAGTCCCAAGCATTTAAGTGGGAGGCTTTAAATCGGTGCTCACTGCGCGGATGATGGGGAGCGACTATTCATTTTGTGCACTGGACGTAGGAACTTTTAGCATAAGGGTGCACACCGTGTTACCTGGAGGTAACCGTCAGAAAACCAATCACGGACCAGGTGGTAGGCGACTGATGATGCCGCCTGAGGCATCACCCATCAGTCTATGTGGCTTTTGTAGCTCGTCACTTCATGCCCCCGGGGTTGCATGAAGCAAACGTGAATATCGACTACTCTCTTCAAACCTCAAGGCCCCTCTACGCGATGTCTATGGTCTCAATGGGAGCTTCAGCTGAGTACATCAGCGCTTGTCAGATTCCGCTAAATTTGTTCTCTTCCTCATTAAAAAGGAGGTTTCCCATAACGGTCCAATCTTTAGATTACTCGTTGCATCATTGATTCCGTTTTAAGGATAGGGTTTGTTCCTGCTTTGACATCTTACCGTCTTCCCTCGACCGTCGTTCACCTGATGTTCACTATATTTGGCTTACAATACCGCTTTCTGAAAACAGAATTTTTTGGTTTGTATGTTAGTAACTCCATAGCTAGCGGCAACGGCGGACGAATTTTACAATACTATCTTACTACTGAATTTTGTTCCCGCAACCCTGGTGGTTAGGTTCCTCATCGCACACGGACGCTGCCAGTTCTGAGACAGATTTTTTTGCGACCATCAACTTTTCATCCCAGTTCCCTAGCCGCGACGTTTCCCCTGTACATTGTCTTAACAAATCTTCCATCGTCGTGGTCGATTTTTCTTTTCTGCCTCCATCGATCTTTCCGATCGGTGTTCCATTACGTCTTCCCGTCTTACTTCCATTGTTTCTCACATACCACCGTCTTGCCGTGTTCTACGGCTCCTGTCCGTGGAATTGCGGCACCCGAACCGATTACGGCTCAAGTTTTACGTACTGACAAGAGTCTCCAGTTCGTATTTCACTTTTCTGAACCCCATGGATCCCCATTTTTGGCTGCTTTGGTCATTCATGCTTTATTTCGGTTGGAAGAAAGAACAGAATGTGTAAACTCGGGTGTTCCCATATCTGTTCACCTCCTTCGGACCACGTTCTTACCCGCGATTCTTGTGCTGCCATCGCCGACGAGGATAACGATATGTCCTTCAATCCCAGGGCCGATCAGCTACCCAGTACGCCTTCTGGAAGCCCATATTTCTAGAATCAGTCAGTTCGAATTTCTGCTATATCTGTTAATGACTTCAATCACGTCCCCAGTACGCCTTCTGGAAGCCCATATTTCTAGAATCAGTCAGTTCGAATTTCTGCTATATCTACTGTTCTGTTAATGACTTCAATCACGTTTTGATCTCGCTTCGTCAAGAAAAGGCTGAAATATCTGCTCAACTGTTTGCCCCGAATTCCACAGTTTTTCCCCCAATTTCCGTCCCGTTTACTATCTCGGAGCTAAGCTATTTTCCAATACCCACCATTTCAGCTAGATGGCTCATGGTTAGAGCGCGAATTTACTGACCGGAAGGTCCGTGTTTCGAACCTAGCCTCTGTGTCTTGACTCCCCTGTCTAGACTTGGGCAACCTGGCAGTATCCCAGCTCTCGTGCTTCCTTCGGGTGGCATGGCAGTTAGGCACCGAAAGGGTGTTACAGCTGAACAATTATCCTGGTCTGAATTGTTCTTCCCGTTTCGCCCCGTACGTTTGCTCTAGAATTCACTCCAGTTGTCGCTCTTCCGGTGTAGTTTCGTCCGATTAGAGAATTTCTCAGATACTCCTTATTCCAAAGCACGTCTCCAAACAACTACCTCTCCAGCTTTATTACCCCTGTTTTGTCAAAATCTCAGGGGCCACACCAATTTTACTTGATCTGGGACATAACAGCCACCTGGCCGATTGCCAATGTGGACACACGCCATCGTCCAGCTGGGGGCCAAATGACTTACGTATCACACGAGTCACCTGGCTATGACTCGATTGGCTAGACCCGTGCATTGATCTGTCGGTAGCCTGCGACCAAGTACGATGCGACGATCTGACTGCTAAATTGTCAATGTATGCACTGCATCCTGGCTTGATGAACTGCGTCAGAGACTTTCTGACAAATCAACCGATCCAGGTACGTCTTGACGGCGCTCTCTTGGACTCCCCAGGTGAACGCAGGTGTTCTTCAGTTTAGTGTTGATCTTTAGTTTGTTCATGGCTTTACCAACGCAATCTCCTGTGATGCAGTCCTCCAATTTTTTGCATTTATCCTCCTCAAAGACCCGTCAGACCTCGGATGACTGATGACCGAATGCACGTCAACAGTACACCGAAGGTCGATCTTAGAGATATCCTTACTTGTTGAACACAACTATATTCATCGCTATCTTTTTCACTTATCTTCCTCGTTCGCCGTTACGTTTGCCAACCATTCGCTTTATTGATTTCAGCGCAATCTTCCAAGTACCCAACCACTCACTTCTAGGGTTTCTTTTCACACCATTCTCAATTAGGCCTCGCATTGGAAAGTGATTAAAACCCGATCCTCCAGAGAATCAGGTTTTCCTTTTTCGCTATCGTAAATGTTCCACTCGCTTCCAACTTTTTTGTACGAGTCTCAGATTTTCCCGACTCTGCAATGCTTGCATCTTATTTGCGGTTATACTGTTCTACATCTTCCCCTCGTAAACTCTATTCAGCAATACCCTACCGACCGTCACTCACCGTCGAAGTGAAGGCTATCTCCCGCTATTTTCTCACCGCTACTGCGGTACATCCTCCAGTGAACTCGCCTCTTCCATACTACTGCTACGCTTGCTCGATCACCCAATGCCGCTTCTATGGTCACCCGATACCACCAGAACTGCTCGCCTGTGGAATCTCCTTCAGATTTCCGTTTTTCCCATCTCGTATGACCTTCAAATCTTCGTCCAAATCTCCACCATTGTCCACCCTTGTATATTTATTTATTTCTGTTTTCCCACTTATTCAAGCTCTTTTCTTCACGGTTCACTGACAATTCTGTGGTTCAACGAATTCACTGTCCACCGTGCATACAGAGAGCCCCTGACTATGAGCGTTCCTTTACTCTGTGAACTTTTGTTAGCAATTCGAAAAGTTGGACCATGCGGCATTCAGTTATCAATGAAGAGCTCCAATTCAAACTTCGTTTATACAGCTTGAGACCCGATTGAACGTGCCCGCTTATAAATTCTGTTCCTTAAAGAACCAAGCAGACAAGTGAAGTCATTCAATTTATCGTCCTCAAAGCGTTTCTGTAAACCAACAGTATTGAGAAAACCTCAGCAGAACAGAAACTTCATAGAAGCACATCTCAGGAGGCGAGTGGAAGGCAGTGAAAGAAGCAATATTATCCGGTTTTAAGGTTGTCTGCCCGTACGAAAGTCGCTTTCGATTCCAACTATCGCCAGAAGTTGTGACAGGGTCCGGAGAGCAAAAACATTCCGTTCAAATTTCTGCCTTCAGTAAAGGTAGCATAGTCATGGTGCTGTAGGATCTACGGTAAGCTTTCGTCTGGTCCCATTATATCCGGTCATTGAAATATAGTTAGCTTCTCTCACATTAGCTGTTCACCTTTGTTATCCAAGTGCCTACCCGCTTCCGAAAGCTCACAGTAGCTGACATGTCCCAGGAGAGTTTGCCCACAGGTACTGGGTAGGCTAATTCAAAGATTGAAGCCTTCTCTAAGTGACTTGAATAATTTTGTTGTGCTATTTAACAGTTACTTATAAAATGGTGTTGAACAGTGATGTCATGGTGTCGATGATGATGATGCTGATGATGATGAAAGTGTAGACCCCAGCGTCACAGTTCGGGTCAGCTGATCGAGATGGCAATCAGGGATGATGATGATGATGATGATGAAAGTGTAGGCCCCAGCGTCACAGTTGTTCAGGTCAGCTGATCGAGATGGCAATCAGATACACAGGTTGTTGGATCATTCACCGTGAAATTTTCAAGTGGGAAGGGCGGCTTGAAGTGACCTCTGATAACTATGTTGTCAGTTTGTTATCAGTGTTTCTGCCCTCAGCGTAATATGCATTTCATTCATGCCATCCACACTTTTATGGACCAGAGGTACGACTTTTTTCAGTGTAAACGTACGAAAACTATCCGTATTTGACCGTCAAGTTTTGGCCAGGCCTGGTGGGAGCATGGAACCAGTTGTACAGTTCGTTTACTGAAAGCTTGGAATCTCGTTTTTCTGTCTGTTTGCAACACAATGCAAATCGTGTTTCACTCATCCGCACAAGCCTGGCTCAAGTATTTTTGAAGGTACTTCCCAGCATTTCGCCTTCTGACGTGGTCTTCATAAAACTCAAGCAGCCATACTAAGGAAATACCCCGTATGTTCGCACTTAGCGGGGGTCCAAGGTGTTACGTATTCTTCGTATCTTTGAACGTGTGACGGCTTGCGTAATCACTCGGAAGACCTTCTCCAATTTACGCTGCTTGTGATGTGTATGCGGTCAAATTGCGGGCTGAAAGAAAAGAGGCCTTCGCTGCGGAGTTGCACCAACCTTCCGGGATCCAGTGTGACGACGAGGCTATTGGTCCCAATCATGATCCTGGGGGTTTCATCTTCAGCCCCTGGTCTTGACAACCAATCAGCCAAGAGGTTCTCCTTGCCTGGCAAGTGCTGGATCGCGAAGTCGTACTCTTGCACCGGGGGGGCCCAGCGCGCGAGCTTTCTGCGAGGATCTCTGGTAGTCATGATCCACTCCAGGGGGTTGTGATCGGTTTCGACATGAAATCTTCATCCAAGCAGATATGGCCTCCACTTATCCAGAACCCAGACGATCGCTAAACACTCTTTTTCAATAGTCGAGTACTTCTGTTCAGCGTTAGTCAGGACACGACTGGCGTATTCGATAACTCCATTCCTCTGCTTTAGGACTGCGCAGATACCGCGATCACTAGCGTCGGTGCGTGCCATCTCTGTGCTGTGCGACAGCGAGGTTTGCCTTCTATGTGCTGATACGCGGAGGCGTTGGGTAATCACAGGCGGAGTATCTGAAAAACCAGACGTTCGGATGCCAAGTAGGGATGTACCCCCACACCCAATTGCACAATCGGCCTCTACCGACTTCAGCGAAATACCAGTGGTCAGTAATCCAAAGGGTATGAAACTGATTACGATTCCCTTTCTGGAAGCGTTTTGATTGGAAGTCTGTGTGCACTTTGCGCTGTGTGACAAATTTGCATCGTTGCTTACGTTGCTGCTGACTACAATTTGTTACAGGAACTCCCTGTCCAGCCATAATCGCGGTGCTCCAGTGACTGCTCAGTTGCGCTTCGTGACGTTTGCGTTGACTTTCTTTGTCAACTTGGAGAATGGGTGCCCACCTTTGGTAGCCACAGCGAGCGCAGATGTAGACCCGTGTTCTCAGTTTAGTGACTAACCGCATAAGCTAGAAATGTATGCAAAAGCGTTGGTTCTTAACTCGTCTGCAGCTTCTGTCCCCATGAAATGATCGTTGTCATCCGGTCGTATCATCGCACGACATAGATTATACTTAACTTATTCGATACCGACGCAATCTGGTCGGGACTATATTGGCGTAGGGATATTTAGCGAGCTCTTGTATAACACATGAGTGTCATTTTCTATACACGTGCGTTATCAAAAGTCATGTGTGTAGTGCGTGCAGTAGTCACTCAGGAGAGACCTCCAGATAGTCCACAACAATTTGGACAAGTGTGTGACCCTCCCAAAGGATACTGATTGCACTAATCCCTCCCGACAAGGAGCATCGTTTGAGTTCGGTTGTTTCAGTGCTTGCTGAGAGACTACTTCCCGTTTGCAGCAGTTCCGAAAGTAATCGAAGATGTTTTTCCACCTATTCTGATTATCTGAACCTACCATTCACGACTCATTTGCTCAAGCAGTATCCCATCTGCACGAAAGTCAAAACACGCTTGTGTCTTTTGCAGCACTGTTCCACATCCGAACTGGACTGGTCATCTTCACCTTCAGCCTAATTCTGGCACCGATTCTTCATTCCCTTCTGGCCACGGTTAGCACGGATAGTATCTATGCGATGGCCGGCCTTTTCTTCCTACTCAACTGGGCGTGCACCGACTACACTACCCAACTGGCTGATTATGCTTATGAGCCCGGGTCGAATACAACAGCGTTCAGCTCAAGTCTGCTAGCGGCTCTCTGTCTGGCCAGCCGTCTCCCAACTCCATATCACACCTTCGTTCTGATCGCTGCAGGAACCGTTTTGTTCGCATTATGGCCCTCGCTGGTTCAAGTAATCAGGGTGAGTCTTATAGCAGTTTGCTATCTATTCTCATTGATGTATGGTTTCATACGGACCCCACGGCTAACATCAGCCACAATGCTGAGTGGTGAGATGGCTCAACTGGTTGGGGCGCGAATTTACTGAAGGGCCGTGGCTATTCTCATTGATGTATGGTTTCATACGGACCCCACGGCTAACATCAGCCACAATGCTGAGTGGTGAGATGGCTCAACTGGTTGGGGCGCGAATTTACTGACCGGAAGGTCCGTGGTTCGAACCCGACCTCTGCCTCTCGACTTCCCCTGTCTGGACTTGGGCAACCTAGCAGTATCCCAGCCCTCGTGCTTCCTTCGGATGGCATGGCAGCTAGGCACCGGAAGGGTGTTACAGCTGAATGATTCATTTTTATTTTTACGCTGGATAGAAACCCATGCTAGGATTCAATAAAATCTGCAACAGGAAGACACCAGCTTTGATTAAAAGCAACGAGTAGGTGATATTATTTAAAGGGGGAATTCACGCCAATTCAAAGGGGGACATCCGCGCTTCGATGGGTGCTAGTGACCGACCACGTAGTTATCTACGGGCTCCACTTACATCCCGGGAATGAGTTTGCGGAAGTGTCAGAGGTTCATCGAAATACTGATAGCGCGCGTGCGCCTATTAGTTGTACGTCTGTTCACAGAGCTTAGCACTTGTTTAGCAAACAGTCAGTCTGTTTTTTTGTAGCAGTTCACTAAAGTACAGCGGTTTCAGCCGCTGCAGATTCATCCACCGAAGATGAGAATTAGGGACTAAAGTACAGCGGTTTCAGCCGCTGCAGGTTCATCCACCGAAGATGATGAGAATTAGGAAGCGAAATCAACGCGTTGGAGGGGCTATGACCCAACCAGTTTGTTGGCGTTATATAATTTTTTTCGTTCTGAAGTGAGGGAGTTATACGACGAGGGTGATAGCTTTGACACGTGGTTGACCTTTGTTGCGCGAAAGCTCTGTATGTCAACGTCACTGACCATTGGTTTGTCTCGTCCCGGGGTTCCTATCCGGGAAGACGTGGTTAACGACGCGACAGAGTGATCGTGCTTCTTTGGTGGTTCCCGAACGGTCTCCATCCGATACACGGCTCGATGAATAGGACTTTGGAAGGTAAACGATCCTCTGGTGTACGAAGTATATGGTCTAGTCAGCGTAATCTGTGGAGTGCGGCTGGCTGATTTGTCGAAGGAAACGTCTAGTATACCCACCAAACTCGCGCAAGGCTTCTGAAGCATCGGTGCCCAAACACACAGAATCTTGGATTTGCACGCAGTGGCTGTTTCTGATCTATTAAGTAGGACAGATGGAGCTGCAACACTGATCTTGACAACCAACCTGGTGTCACGCCACAAATGTCAGAGGTTAGCAAGCGCTGTCCTGGTCTTCCCATTTCGGGAGGTGTTTTCGTCTTCCGTCCATCGGCCGCGAGTTATGTGCCTGCCCAGAAAGACGAACGAATGCACGCCAATTCGCTTATCTGCAAGCATGCAGCTTGGCTTCGATCCAATCCAGTCTTGCGGTGGTACTTTATGCTTTTCTGGTGCGAAGCAAAAGTATTTAGATTATCTGAAATAGTGTGAAATAATGAAAAAAATTCAATTGTTTGCATTTCTAAGATACTTGATCGAAGCACTGGCTCCCACTTCCCGAATGGGTGCCCTACCAAGAACATTTACTCTTCGTCACACCTATGGAATGGAGCTTCACCCAGTGTCCATCAAGTGTTTCTCATCCGAATGCGAAATACCTAATGTCACGCTAAAACCGTACAACTTGAAAGCAGGACTAAACCAGGTCAAAGGAGCTGTGAGCATCAAAAGTGGGCAATAGATGTCAAAGACCAATTGGTAGTGAGAAAGCAGAGCATTTACTGCTTATAGCCTTATGTGCTTTCAGATGGGGCTGCTGTTGGCATTCCCTGCGGGATGCCCCGAAAGTATTCGGGTGGAAAACAGACACCACAGCGAGCACGGATTAACGCTTCGGATTTTATTGATCGCTATTCCATAGGAGACTGTCCCCGATGCAGTGAAGAGTTCTATCCTCTTGCTAGATGGGCCACAGTAAAGCAGGAAAAGACATTCGTCAGATTGAATGCTATTATTCGAACAGTCAGGAAATTCATAAGGCAACATTTTCAAGGTACCAGCTTATCGTACATGACCCACCCTACAGGATATGTATCAAAATCAAGTTCCCCGACAGCATGGTCCTAAGTCAGTGTCACCAGACAGCAGTCAATTTCCACTACCTAGTCAAGTGGCCATTTTTGTAGCGTCTCCATCTTCGACAGTCAACGTTTGCATTCCTAGAATGTCTTCCCAAGTTTTACCGGTAAATTTGGCTTCAAAGTACGATATCTCCGGTCCACCTTTCTACTTGTTTATGTAACTTCTTGTTAGAATAGTGGAGTTCTGCTAACATCCCCATCTAAGCTAGATTAAGCCATCTGACAACTTCTCAAGTAGAAACAGATAGACACGAAGAGTAAGAAGCCCACACTGGCGCATCTTTCTCGCTAGTTATCCCAGTAGACTCCTTGGCTACATGCGAAGCAGAATCTTGCATATATCGCTCCGCTCTGTGTCTGCCAAGTGGGTATGTTTCGACCGCCTCGATCGCTCTTGGGTAAGTCTGTGGCGGCGCCGATGCATGATCCTCGTAACAGTTAGAAGCGGCATAATGCCACACAGTTGAGCTGACAACGTTAGGTGTGACTGTGATGAATAGCACTCGGTTGACGTGTGATTCGATTTCATCGGTCATTTCAGCTTCTGACTTGGACAGTGTTGTTAGCTGCCACAGCGTGTCTAATGTTGAATTCCCGGATGGAAGTTCTCACTTTCGTGGAGAGAGTGGAAGTTATGCGGAGAAGCGAAGCCTAGAGACTGAAGGCAATCACAAAGGCGGGTGCCGTTGGAAATTCCATTACAAAGAATGGGGACATTGTAGTTAGCCAAGGTTACATTGGTGTCGAGAAAAAGATGTTCAATGTGCATGAATGTACCCGTTTTGAGCGACAGCATTGACCCCGTCAGCAATGATTAATACTCTCGACTTCCCCTGTCTGGGCTTGGGCAACCTGGCAATATCCCTGCCCTCGTGACTCCTTCGTGCGACAAGGCAGTTAGGCACCGAAAGGGTGCTACAGCTGAACGATTTTTCTACGAATACTGAACTATCCAAAGGAAAGTTACTTCAAGGAAAAGTGCCCCCCATGTACATGACAAATTTACAAAAAGCCAGCAAAATATGCGTATGGGCTTCAGCAGTTCGGTTTTTCTGGCAGCGGAATTAATGCACTTTGGTGTTTATGATATTGAGAAATATTTCATTTCATGCGCAGTTAATGTATAAACCTCATTTCTGGAGAAAGATACAAGCGTTATGCTACACGATTTTCTACCTCCAAGTCTAACTACCGCCGCCACCTATGGTTTATGGGTTTGTGAATTGGACCGCATAACCGCGCGTTTTCCAGAGAATCGGACAGTGGTTAGTGGAAGATACGTAGCCAATTTGGTAGTCCAAGCCATTTCGCGAGTTATTCAGGCTACTTTGTTGTGGTTCCGTATATCCATTATACATTGTCTTTATCTACCATGGTGCAAATTCCATTCCCGGTTGACAGGTTCGCGCCGGAAAGGCTGGCCAGTTGTGCCTTACCATTTTCGCTTTTGTATTCTCCAACACGTTCCTGTGGCCCATCGTCTATCATGAAGCTCCAATGGAGTACAGAGTTCTCATATCCGTCGCAAACCTGACCTTGATCGTCCTCATAAACTTCATCGGGCCGTGGGTTTTGGTTCGCATGCAGAGGATCAAGAGGTAAGCAATTCGTAGCCTGTCAGACAAACCGGTTACCAGTTTTGCGAAGTTTTCTGTTGTCTTGGCCGAGCATCTTGTAAGAGCAAAGTGATGCTGATAGAAGCCCTCACGAATGTGTTACCGAATGCGTCTGAAGGAGAGGTGCGTGTGTCAGACCTCGAAAGCATGTTTTCGTGAAGAGGAGGCTGATGAGCTGCTGGTGAAGCTTACAACTTCATTGTTTCAAAGAGCCGCTATGCTGTGAAATTTGCGGTCACTTTTATCCATAGGGAGGGTGTGTGACTTAGTGTGATAGGCCTACCCTGCGCCATTTTCTGTCGTTCCATTTCAAAGCTTCATCCGTGTGTGACTTAGTGTGATAGGCCTACCCTAGATCCCCTGTGCCATTTTCTGTCGTTCCATTTCAAAGCTTCATCCAAATACGGCAGTGAAGCATCAGTGTTGAACACTGATGTCTTGCTGTCGATGATGTTGATGATGACCCAATGAATTGACATGGGGCGAGGTGGATCAAGTGATTAGAGCGCGAATTTACTGACCGGAAGGTTCGTGGCTCGACCCGACCTCTACCTCTCGACTTCCCTTGTCTAGGCTTGGACAACCCGGCAGTATTTCAGTCTTCCTGCTTCCTTCTGGTGGCATGACATCTAGGCACCGAAAAGGGCGCGGCGGTTGAACGGTTTTTTCAAATTTTTATATGGCAATGGAACACCTGTGCTCGTATTGCTGTCAGCGGTGATATCCGTGGCGAGATTGATTTTGCCTCAGTGTGCCAAACGGCAAATGCAGTTTCAGTCTTTGCAGAACTGACAGGCAACTTTGATGTGCGATGGAACATGCTTTGGATGTACATGCGTCCGGGCCAAACTCAGCGTCAATGGGTACGTCATCGGCAGTCCGCTCAGTACTTTGTATCAAATCACCGGATGCTAACTTGTCGAACGACACTAACGCAGACTATTGCCATAAATCATTGCACACCGGAGATGACAGAACAGACAATCCAACTGTTATTTCTTCGGTGACTGGCTCATATCGCAGTGGTGAAATAATATCTGATTTGGCAACTTTCCTAATGAGTCAGCACCCAACGTCTCAATTTACCTATCAGGACAATAGCTGGTACCGTCCCAAGTAGCGTTCGTCCGTCCGTGTGGAGCCAGCAGCACTTTGTTTTGGATTGACGGAGAGACTCAGGACCGTTTTTATAAATCCCAAGTAGCGAACAGGTTCGTAAGTAAGGTACTGCTGCCACTGACGACTGTTCATAACGTGGGGCAATTCACCTTGTCACTTCCAGTTCTTCAGTTTCAGTTTCACATCACTCTCGTTTTGAATAGTCGTCCTCCTGTCCTGGCGCAGTTATTCATGTGAATTCACACCAAAGGAGGGAAGCACTGGACCCGAGTTTCGCTCTTGTTAGAGGTCATCAGCAGTGCATATCCAATGGCCGTCCAAGGGTTTGAACTCTGAACACCTGCGAGGCGAACGTGTTACCACTATTCTACCAGCGCACGTTGGACGCATCTGAATTCTCACGTCTGAACGGGCGGACGTGTTCGCACTTGAGCGATGTGATTAGTGTGCCCGCAACCCCCCCACTTCCAATTCTATTGGTGTTATGATTTATTCGGACTGGATTTTAAGTTCCAACGTGTTTCATTCTGGTGATTTCGTGCAGAGCGGCAGCTATAGACAATATACTCGTTTCCAAGCTGATGATGGATTCGATTCTTAGTCGTATATGACGGTCTCAGTGACCGCTAGATCGTAGCCTAGTTTGAAGCTGTCAAATCGCGAATGTGAACCTATTTCATCGAAAAATCTAGAAAGACCATCGACCGCTGGCATGCACATGATGTAGAGCTGAACTTTTAGGACGTTATCTAGCTGTGCGGTAAACGTGATCGCTTCATTGAAGGATTTTGCGACGCGCGATCCTCAGTTCATCCAGGTACAACAATTCAGTAAATGCGACAGAGCTATCCAGAGTTTCTCCACATCCGGAACCCCTTCGCCTCGTTTCTTGTCGCGAACACCAGTTTGAGGCTTCATTTTTACGTGCCACTTTTCAGTATTACGATGATGTGACCTTCAAGGGCAGTACGACCAAGCGGCACGATGACAAAGCACATAATAGCTTGGTTCAGGACAGCTGATTAAAGCATATTCTGGGTCCGTCTGCATTTGCGACATCATGATGATGATGATGATATATAAGAGTTCGCAGTGTCTTGGGAAGAGAGCTGCAAGTAGCTCCAGCTTCTTCTACTCGGCTTCGTATACATGCTAGTGCACGATTGTTTGCGCGCAGTTGATCGGATCATGACGGTCCGGGGTCCTGCAGCAATTACTGGCGGGGGAGGTGGCCTGGTGGCCGGGAACCGCTTGACTGCTGTCACAATATTCTCCGACATTAGTGCAACACGACCGAATAAGTTCGGCTCTGGCATTCGATATGTACACATGTGTATAGTAGTCCCTCGAATAAGCTTACTCCCAAGATAGGCCATTCTCTGACACGACCACCCCCAGCTCTCAGCCACTCACGTGGCGTCTACACCTCTCAACAAAGACCAGGCGGAGAATTTGTTCTCTACGCTACAGGTGATGCAGGCTCACGGAAGCTGCTCTGGCCTTCCCAATCCGGATGGGAATATCATCCTCACAAGGCTGAGTCAATACATGTGCGAACCTCTTTGGTCTAAGCTCTGGGTTGGTGTGCCTAGGAGAAGTGCTGATCAGTTCATGTGTCATCAGTTAAGCGAATTGACTGGAGAATGTGTCGTCAAAATAATTCTCAAAGAGGCGACACAATGTGCTGGCCTTATGGTTTCATATCGTTCGTTCAACTGTAACACCCTTTCGGCGCTTAGCTGCCGTGCCACACGAAGGATGCGCGAGGGCTGGAATACTGCCAGGTTGCCCAAGCCTAGACAGGGGAAGTCGAGAGGCAGAGGTCGGGTTCAAACCACGGACCTTCCGGTCAGTAAATTCGCGCTCTAACCACTTGGTCCAACTCGCCCCGATTTCACATCACCTGCTACCCCGATCAATATTTCCATTCTGATTGTCCAAAGTAATACCTTTGTAAACTCTGAATGATTTCTGATGTTGTCGTTCGTCCAACGACAAAAAAAAAACATGAATTCCGTTCCGTCGGGACCATGTTGGGAAACATGAGTGGTCCTGTAATTTTATCGTGGGATGTGGAGTAAAGGGAGTAAATCGTCCAGTTGTAGCACCCTTTCGATGCCTAACTGCCACGCCACCAGAAGGGCTGGAATACTGCCAGGTTGTTCAGGCCTAGACAGGGAAAGTACATGTCGTGAAGCTGCATCTTGATGCTCATTTATTCGAAGACAAATGATAAACAGCGTTTCAACTGACCTTTTCCCTTCCAGAAACATCCACGGACCGTGGGATGAAGCTGTGGTTCAACAATCCTAGTGCTGTGTAACGCGTATATATTTGCAAAATATATGAAAAAACACTACATTGTCGTTTTTCTATGTACACTTGTTTTGGGAGTTTGGTTCGTCAAAACCCGCAACTAAGCAGGAAGCTGCTAACCTCTTCCAAGAAGATCCCCTCCATCTTTATCTGCCTTGTAGCCTCATCCACTTGGCAAAGGAACAGCCCTCCGTCACACTTCGGTTGTAGCAACTGACGAAGGTCCTCGGCAAGAGCCTACAATGAGAATCGAAAATATAGCCCGTTTAGTCAGTTGAAAACTGTGGCAAATTACCTCACTTGGAGACAACCGGTCCTATTGTTTCTATTCTAAAATAGATTGAGAGTATGAGGAAACAAAATGACAGTATGACTGGCACTGCAGTACAGCACTGAGAATGGTGTCAGAGATGTAAGGGTATTTTCATGAAGGAAACTACTCACAAGGCTGCTGAAAACTCTGACAGCCCACGACCGGTTTCGCCCTTCTTGGGCTCATCAGGTAGACGCAGTCACCGAGTTTCCGTCAACCTTATGTTCTACTTGAACCCAAATTGGACTGTTTTCGAGAAATACACTCATTTGCAAATCAATTTGGTTTTCGCGAGAGGCTCAACCAAATTTCTCGTTTATGATATTCTGTCGAAGAGTTTTCAGCAACCTTGTGAGTAGTTTCCTTTACGAAAATATACTGCGATATCTCGAATATCGTGTCAGCTGAATAATGAGGCGGCCTGTGTGCGGCACATTCAGTTGTAGAATATCAAAAACGAGAGATTCAGTTGAGTCTCTCGTGAAAACCAAATTGATTTGCAAATGAGTGTATTTCTCGAAGACGTGAGGGTATTTCGCGCAAGTCTAAGAGGTCGGCTTGGCGATTATACCTACACATCAACTCTGCCTAATCTAGTTAGTCACTTGAGTCATGTAGTTACTGAGCAAATAACTACCGCTAAATGATGCGTGGAGCTAAGATTCCGACAGAATTACTAGAATCTGTGGGGAACACGAGCCGGGCATGGTAAAAATAAGGAAAACCGGATTTCAGAAACATGCGAAAAACTATAGAGGGGGTAGCGGAACTTCGGGTAACAAAGTAGTGCCGTTCAAAGGGAACCATGTTAGATCCGATAAAAAGGTTAACGGAGAGAGTGAGCAGTGTCATCCGGACAGACCTAAACTCCACACTCTCTTTCTGGAATAGCTAACCCTTTCACATTGTCACTAGAACCTTTTGCGATATGGTAGAACGTAAAGCTGTTGTGACGAGTTTCGATCGTTGGGTCCACCGGTAATTTTACGTGTGAGTAAAAGGTAATTGGAGTTAGCCAGGTTAAGGTCAAACTCAGGATGACTGCGTTCAGCTGTAGCCCCCTCCCGGTGCCTAGCTGCCATGCCACCCGAAGGAAGCACGAGGGCTGGGATACTGCCAGGTTGCCCAAGCCTAGACAGGGGAAGTCGAGTGGCGGAGGTCGGATTCGAACCACGGACCTTCCGGCCAGTAAATTCGCGCTCTAACCACTTGGGCCATCTCGCCCCCAAAGTAATTAGCTCACAGATCGGACAACGGACGCGCAATGCATGTGTAGGCCACAAAAAAGAAATCCGACAAGGGTCATGGGCAGATGGGGTAGCTGTAGTACGGTGGCAAATACTGCTGCGGTCGTCCACGCGCGGAAGGATGATTCAGACTAGCTTTGTGCAGCCCGGTATCCCGACGCTGCATTCCACCGGTGCAGTGGAAGCTATTTCTCGTACTGTCGGGTACTGCGCTTGTATAGCAACAGCAGTTTGCCACTTTAGCAAACAAGGCGCGTTATACGATGATGTATCTGCGGACGTCCTGTCAAACGGCCCCAAGAGAATGGAAGACGGGGGCAGTAGACTGAATCTACGACCGCCGGAACAGCCACACTTCTTTCGATTAAGTGAGCACACCGTGCTTACTGCCCAATGTATTTTAGACAATAAAACAGATAATGGTATAACGTGCAAACAAGTGTAACAGAGTTATTAGCCATGCACTATTGGAGATTTGGTCGATCCTGAGGACTAAGGGCCCCTTCCTTAAAAGGGAAGATTCCGCTTGCATATCCCAGTGGATAAGTATGGGATGTTGCGTACGTTTTGCAAACACTTCAGAGTGAACAATCTCGGGGTATTTAAAGGTCCCACTTATGTGAATTTTAATCAGTCCGCAGTCAAGAATGACCTAAAACTCGTCCTTGGATTAGTGGAGAACTACTGGGAACAATTTTCGACACCTAGTTAATTAGGGTGGTTTCCATACAGAGAAAAAACGCTTCTGATCATTCAACAGCCACTCCAATGGTCGAGTCATAAAATCACTGTATTATAAGTGTGTCAAAGTCCTTTCTCCCCACTTTTACTAGAAAGATATTACGGGGAATAACGGGCTTCAATACAGTGGATGGATCATCGTCCTACCTGTATGAACGCGAAAGGCAACAAATTGTTAAGTTATCCAAGCCAACTTAGGAGGAACTAGAAGGTATCAGACTCGGCAGGATCTTGAACCCTGTTTGCTTGGCCTATATTCGATGGCACCGCTTGACAAGCGTGTTTGAGACGACTGGCAAACTTACCCACATATCACCATCGATATGTCTAATGATTGTCAGGTTGCGTGTGCCATGAGAACGTTCTGCCTTTTTCCGTTCCTTTTGCTTGTAGTAAACTGGGAGCATATGGTTCTTGGATCGCCGAACAGAGTAGCTGTAGTTCTTGGAAATTTCGGCTGAAACAATAAGATACACAAATGAGTAAACAATTACAGGCAATACGGCACGGATGTACAGTCTCGCCAGTACATATGGCCATGAAAACGCCGATATTTAAATAGTCTGGAAAATACGCGTTTTTAACGGGTATTTCAAATGTAACGATAGTAAACAGGTGGATGATATTAAACTACTACTCGGTATATGGTTAACCGAACGCAACTCCCTGACGGAACAGATGTGAGGCCGTCATCTTCGGCATCACGCTAGGATTGTCTGTAATACCAACAGAGAGTGGGCGAGGTATTATCGACTAACGTAAGAGGTAACGATCAACCGGGTAGTGTTATCACTTACGAGCAGTTTTGGGCTAAAACGGACCCAGCTGATTCATCAAGCCACTCCGCATATCCATTACACATGGTGGTGCGTTGTTGTGAACGCATTGGGTGGAAAACCCGAAGCAATGTCTTTCCAAGCGCCTAAGGCAGCAAAGGCCGCCCTCATAGCTTTTTCTGAAAGCCCTTTGCAGATATAGGATTAATATATATGCACCTGCGTTTAGGTATAGAGCCGTTCATTCCTCATCTCCATTTATTCAGCCACACATCGCTTGGCTGACGATGGACAGCACATGATCTTGAAGAATAGTATGATCTTGTCCGGCAATCCCATCAGCAGACTTCTCTTCCAATGTGTAACATCGGGTTTTGTAGATCACGGAACAGTCACAAGATGTAATAACCCATAACTATTGAGGTTACATACAACAGTGGAGGAAACATGTTTCTACAATACCGTCACCCTCAATATAATTACAGCAGTTTCGTAGTTGAAAGACCGAGTGGGAGATTACCCTAATTCCGAATTCCGGGTTCAGCCGCGCTCCTGGTATCTATGAATGTACTTCATGCGCGACAAAATGTCCAGTTATCAAATTGAATACGCTGTCCGTCCGGATGCATCATTGTCAAAATGACTGACTGAGATAAACTGCTGCGAAGTATCAACATCATCGCCAGCTAGATCAGAACTTGCGTTAATCATATACGAGGTGGAGCGGCTGCGCACTAAAAGCCATAGACCGTACTGGTTAACTGAAGACGCCTGTGGTGAAATGTGTTAAGCTGACGACACGGAAATTCGACAGCAGGACAGATGTTTCACAGAGCCGTGCCTTGAACGCAAGTCCCGAGAAAAAATTTACGTGGACAATATGGTGCACCATTCAGTTTTCCCAAACGATTGGGTCTTCATATTAGGGATTTCCATACATTCAATCGCAACAGGAGACCCTTTCGTTTTTATCTCCAAATCCTGTTGCTAGTAGCTTGCTTAATTTGGCACATTGCAGAGTGAAAGGGATCTGTTGGGACAGACAGATATCTGACAAGCTCAGAGGTTTCTTTATCATGAGCGAGCCGCTTCTACCACAAACGATGTGACGCACATCCGGACCACTAATTCGATTTTCCTGTCCACCTCCTCGCTTACGATGCTTAGATGATAAATGGGGCTCTTACTCACAAAAGCATGACGGACAGACGGAAGAACCACACGTTATGGACGTACGAGGGCGGTAACGAATCGTTTGCTGGGATCGGCGAAAGTCCTACAGCATCAGCATATGTTGTGTACTGCTGACAGTGGTGCAACTCCTCTGTTGGTCTTTGACTGGCTGTTCCGCCCATTGAGGTATAGTGCAAATTTGATGGTTTTCAGACATCGGTGGTCAAATATCTGAGGATTTCTCAATCTGCCCTAATTTGTCAAGTCTAGCGGCCGCAAAACATAACAGCCCTCACTGTAGTCTGATAAACGCATCCACTTAGACCCAGTGAAATATCTGTCTGACCTTCTAATTAGGTGCGTTCACTTTGTTTCTCACACTACTGTCAGAGATAATGCAACCTCCGAGATCCGTATAGTGTTCCACGACCCCCATTGTCACGCCTTGAATTTCGACACGCATGCTCGAAGACTGTATGTCCCACAACATGACTTGGCGCTTTGTGGGCGCGAAGTACATGCCGAAGGATTGGATGACCTCGGTTAAATTTAAAGCAATGTTTGCGCTTCCCACCCTTTTTCAAAAATGAAAACAATGTCATCTGCACCTTTCAGATCGACAAGGCTTTAGCTCGGAAAGATCTGAATACCGGGGTTTTGGAGGCCTCTCACTATTGGCTCTAACACCTAACCAATGAAGAAAGTAAACAAAAACGGAGAAGGTTGACATTTCAGTCGTACACCACTGCTTGCAGGAAAACGTCTGGATAGCTCCCCATACATTGACACGCGCCAAAAAGTACGTGAATACAAACAACGCATGAAATTCTCGAAAATCTCGGGCACACTGTTGCGCAAGCGTGTTGAAAGGAATCAACCGGTCTGGCGATTTTTTGGAATATTGGTAGCTCGGGTGCACTAGTTGGTAATTGATCAGGTGGCTGTTGGTCTGTTCGCCGAGCTTGGCGCACTGGTGACGAAACATTTCCAAATCAATTGCCAAGCTCGGCGAACAGATCAACAGCCACCTGGTCAATTACCAATTGACCGGTCTACGGAATCAGGCACTATTGGAGTCAGAGGACACCGAGATTGTTCTAACACTTGTAGAAGTACTGGGATGTGGTCCACACAGCCCCTTCCCGGCCGGAATCCTGACCGCCGTTCTTGGATCACGGCGCCTTCGTAAGACGACGTAAAATAGACAATGCAGAGTCTAGTCACAACGGGTGACAAGGTAAGTCCTTGTGACTGTCACTCACTGCGAATGCCCTTTTTGAAAGTTGGTACTACTATCGACTCGTCCCATAGCAATCTGTTGATTTCGATCTGGACAACAACAAGAATAACGGTAGTCTCAAAATATACAGTGCTTACAGGAGAACGAGGTCCACCAATGGAAAGTTGACGGAGGAACCAACCAGCCCTTTGTTCAAATCAACACCGTTGAACTTGGGCGACGCTACATTCTGTTCATTGCACTGCATTCAGGCTACGGATTGGTGCATGTACCAAAGGCAATCTATCGCTTCCCTAAAACTTTAAGCCCTAATTTCCCCCGTGGGATCCGCTAAGTGATACCTGGCACTAATAGAAAAGTTGTCATTATTTCTCGGCCTTAATTCCACCTCACCGTTTGCAGAAGTTTGGAATAGGTTGTTTTCAAAAGTGAACCTTACAACCGGGCAACCGACGCACGATTGTGACGCTGCATAGCTTGCAAGAATACTTCGAAGCACGAGGCCTGATGTTCAGTGAGAAGTAATCAAAACGTCAGCCGCACCTCCCGTCTGCAGCTCACTTCGGTGCTATCGGGTTTATGCAGCAAACAGAAGCAGGACTAACTTACGATTAGGAGGCACCCATCCACTTGGGGTGGCCGAATTGATGTTCTCGTTTGGGAGTGGGATATCATTTATGGTTATGACTTTCCTCACCCATTCGAAATCATCCTTTGAAATGTCAAACGGTACTTTCGGAACTTGAAGTTTTGAGCTTTGACTTCTGGACGCCTCCTCCCATGGATTCTGAAGGTTGGGCCACCAACGAACGTTGATGGAATACTGTATCAATGAAACAAACCGGGATTACGTGGAACTAACCTTTTTATGAGAAGCAACCAAAATACCACGTTGGACACGGAAAGCAAAACTAAGCATCCGGGAAAGATACAAACAAACGTCCAAGGGTGACCGCGTGCTGCTGGTGCGTGATTATTATGAAAACAGACTTCCGAAATAAGAATCAAGTGGCCTGTTGGGAAGAAAGACAAGATGCGGACGTAAAACAACATTTGCAAAGGAGTAGTGTACCGGAAGTTGCCATGAATTCATAGTAACTACGTCACCATTCTATTTTCACTTTCGACAGGTGCCGATATCTACACCCCGTCCGGGCCACCCAGTCCCAATTCGACGGATCGCCCCCAGCTTTCGGAACTGTTTATTCAGGTCATCTAGCTCCACTAAATGAACAGCGAATATCGTCGAGAACGGCAGATCTTATTGCTGTTAGAAAAGGCGTACCAATAACTAGCGACTGTGATGGGGCACGCAGGTCGTCACAAAATCGTCGTCTTGAGCGATGGGTTGAACACTTCAAGGAACAGATCAGCTGATCTCCCTTAACACAATCGCTGGAAGAACCCAGCGGGCCTGAGTGGAACATCGATACCAGCCAGTCATCAACAACAGAAATATCATCATCACCATCATGAAACACAGCGAAATCAGTGTTGACGCGGACGCTTCACCGCCGCACAACCATAAGGTTCACTTGATCATATTTAAAGCCCTGGAGTAAGAGGAGAAAGACAGGGTGAGGGAGGGGGCCTAGCGCTGGCCTATGTAAAGCATTCTGAGGTGTCTACACCCCCAAGCACTCAATCAGACAATCTGGAAAGAAGTTGACAGCACGAAAGCCAATGGCGTCGATTAGCCGCCATTTCTCGCAATGTCTTCAACCAAGCACAGGTGGCACGGGGACCCCATCTTTGAGGGTTGTTGGGCTAGCTCCGATCGATACTGTTGACAAATTCTCTCTTCGAAAGTAGTGAATTGGCATGCTTCTTGCTAATTTGCGAGGGCCTGGGAGGAAGCGAATGTCCAATTTGGTGAACCCTGCCAGCAGCCTGCAGCGTTTCATCCGCGGTCCGAACCCTTCAGTTTACAGTTTCAGGTTCATGCGGTTCGTTCTACTGCTATCCAGAAAACCAAGGAAGCAGGTTCGGCAGAAAGGACGCCACAAAGTTCACACAGAGGCCAGATAGTGATTCGAGGATATGAGAAATGCTCTCCACGGTGGACGCAAGGTCGAATACTATTACACGAGCCGCAAATCAGACCGTAGGCATGGTCATATCAGGGAGATCACCTGGGGACAGCAGAATGCGGCTCTGGTAGGGGACCACGTCGAACGGGATACCGGAGAGTCGTGACATACCTCCGGAGTGGAAGGTACCAGCTGAGATCCAGATACCACATCGGTATGCTCACCGCTCCCGGGACGGACCGACTTGCGACAACACTTCCATGGATTGTCACAGTGGATTTCAAAGTAGCAGTCGGTTGAACAGCCTTCTAACGGGAGAGGTGTCCGGAGGCCAGCCACGACTGATAACCGAATACCAAATAGACGGTTGTCACATGGGGCTACGGACCCAACGAAGGCGTGCCCTGATTGGTCGGTATGCTAGCCAATCTGGATCGGGCATCTTTAGCTCAACGCTTCTTGCTCCCTTTTGATATACCATAGTGGGCGGAGCGTGAAGCCAAGGACCGACAGAAAGTTGGCCGGTCGCTCAGCAAGCCACAACAGTCCATTAGACCTCTACCAATTGACCGACCTGGCATGAGAGACTCTGAGTGTCACGCGGACGCAAACCTCAGTTTAGCTCAGTTGGCCACCTAGGTACACAAACCGCCACAACTCAGTTTGGCCCAGTCTTTTCGTGACGGCGTTCTCTTCCTAATCCCAAACTTCATCTCAGTAAGGTTTAAACACTGAAGGCAAAGGCCTGCTTCAGGCAATCACGGACCTCCGAGAGAAGCTTGGACTTTCTGTGTTATCTGTGCTTGTCCTAAGAACCCGAGATAGCTCGGCGGTTAATGAGTGAAATTTCTGGACAAGCAGTCCGTGGTTCGAATCAGACACGGTTTTTCGACTGCCCCTATCTCGGCTTGGGCACGTCTCTTGAAAAAATCTATGGTTGTCCACTCAGTGCACTGTTCAAGGAACCTATATAAGTCAAGTCGTTTGCTGCCCCAGAACTCCCGGTGGACCTTGGAAGTTTCGGCCAGGTCCTCTCTTAACTCTCTGCTTTCAGGGTAGTAGAGGTTAAATGCACTGATACTCGTCCCCGTGATTTTGTCAGCCACCACGCACTGAACTATTTCCAGACAATTCATGTTGTCCTTCAAGACACGAGGCCGGATTACCACAAAACACGGTAGGTGCGAGCGCACAAACTCACAAAATTTCAGGTCTGGGTAGCTGACAGAGCACTCTCCAAACTTTTTCACCGTGGCTTTCCACTGGTTCTTCGCCTTGTAGTCACCACGAACAACAGCAACACCAAACTCTTAAGTTTCTTATGCTCGGTCAATGATATGGACTCCAGATGCGACCTCATGAACTTTGGGGGGCGAAACCTGGTCTTAGAGGGTAGAGTTCGGCCATATTTGAGGAGAGGTCCCGTGCCTTTGCCCATTTTGCGGGCTCCTCTAGTTTACGAATTTAGCTCAAATGCGGCTGACACACCACAGCTCCTCTCCGTTCCATATGCTCCGGCACCCCAGAAAAGAACACAATTTCATGAGACACGAGCGACTTCTGCAAAATACACTCAGACATATGACCGGGACAATCAGGCAAACAGACTGCTCCGAGATTTGACGGTCAAAGATTTCCCACACGGCCTTCAACGGCAAACAGATCAGGCCGACCCGCTGGTAGTCAACGGATGGTTTACTTCCTCCCTCCTGCGCGCAAACCTACTTTACTCTTCGTTATTACTCACCACCCGTTCCCTTGGAAAGTAGCCGCCAGAGCACGACAGTGCACAAAAAAGCGAAGATGTAAGCCATCATATCGATGAACAACGCATTCGGACCATCATATCCTGGAGATCTGTTGGGCTTTAGTGGTACGTTAACTACTCCCGGCGGACCACTATGTTTTGCGACGATGTAGCGCCTGGAGAGCGAACAACTTAAAATAGTAAAACGGGCTCACCGTGTGTTGGCACTCGGCCTCCACAAAGTTGAAAACCAGGGCTACTGCCCTCTAACATCCCGATATAGCCAAGTCTCTACTGCATGATATTAGTCCTCCGATGCGACAAGGCACCAACCCTGCGCTCGTTAAAGAAGGTGGGGAGGTCCTGGTGAGCATTTGGACAAATCTGGAGCAGAAGATTCGGAACGGAAATGGAGCTCGTCGACCCTCACTTCAGTTTTCATGAAGAGCACAAGAACATCATACGTTGGTCTGGTGTCCGTCATCGTCGAATGCAGCAGCAGCACCATCGTCATCATCATTATGATCATCATAATTATCATCATGAACACAACCACCGTCATCACCATCTTCATCATCGGCACCACCATCATCATCACTGAGAGCATGACAGGATTCTTCTGCATGGAGGTTTCGCTGCCGCACATGGCGCCGTCTCATGCAAGATACTTCAAAGTATCATTTCCAGCGGGTCGATCGATTATCGAGATATAAGGGTTCGTGAGAATCAAGCTGGGTTTCGACCTGTCCGAAGATGCATCAACCACTTCTTTTAATTGAGGCAAAATCTTGGACAGCGCCTTTCTCACATAGGTTGTTTTTCATGATGTGGAAGCAGCTTTCCACTCCGTCGATCGTTGAAAACTTTGACGGTGTCTGGTGATCAAAGGTGCCCCTTCCAATTTGGTATCCCTTATGGAGGTCTTTATGTGAACGAATAAGCGTGAACACCGATGGTACTGTCTGATGACGATGATGTGAGCGTAAGGGAGATCTCGCTGGGATTTAACCCCTCAGGTGGTGTAAGAAAAACGCTTTTCCCTCTCGCCTTCTCACTTCAACTTCGTCAGTGATTTGTTTTTAGAAATTTCACAGCACGTCTATGGAATATCGACTCCAAAATGCTCACAGGACGTTCGATCACAGGAGTTTTCGGTGGACAATGTTTTTCTTCAAAAGTGCTAGCCTTTTTAAGCAACTTAGATAACCCTGTTGCACAGTCTGTGGTGCGCTTCACACTCGCAAGGTGTAAAGTGCTGCCAGCAAAATAGGTGGGATCAAACCCAAACCTTACCTTGTAGGCGAGCCAATCAACGTAGCGGGTAGATTTCTCTACCTGGGCGATTGTATGGGTTTCGGTGGATTATCTGGGATGAGATGACTTTTTGAGTCAAGAAGCCTAGGACAGCCTTTGCCAACCTCCGATCCCATGCGGTTGACCTGACGTCAGTTTGTTTGTCAATTGCATAGTTCACAGTGGCAGCTCAATTCACGCTGTCTTATGGGTCACAGACGCGGCAAAAGGAACATGCGAAAGATGTTAGTGCTTAACCATTGGTGTTTTCGAAGCATTTGTCGGGTCTGGCCCGACCCAAAGCCACCAAATTGACATGGTCGATCGTGATTCATGTGGTGACCACACGGGCTACACTAGCTGCAGCTTCGTCCACGAGTACAACCATGGAGGACAAAGGGAAGTAATCAGACAAAGGGCAGCTAGTAAAGTCGAACTGTCCTCTGCGATAAGAGTGTGAAGGTAGTAAAATATTTCCTTCGGACAACCGGTGGCCATGCTGCCTACCATCTACCTTTCAGGAAGGTGGGGTTGATTAAATTTGACCCTATATACTGCACACGCCGATCACACAACGATTGACCGTGACTGCCGGTGCATTATTCAGTACGGTCAAAATGCTTTTAAAAAGAGACTAGTGTTGCTCAAAAGGCACTTGCTGCCAGGTCAAGTGTTGGCCACTCCTCAGCTTCAGTCACACGGATTTGACATGGAAAAAAACGCACTCTTCGGCAAACAATGTTTCGTCACACGTCAAATATGTTTCAATCAACGCAGCATCTGGTGGCTGACATATTCTTCAATCCAAGTACCCGTTGCACGATCAAAAGCTCGCTTTCTAATTGATTTGGTACGGATTCGCTGGCACCAATCCACATGAACCGTGGTTCTCGGACAACTGTCGGACACCTAAGGATGCATCAGTTCTGCTGCGCAAACAGGCAGTCTCAATTTAATACAAAAAACAACCCGCACTGTAGCCTGTTACACATGTCCGTTCTGGGGTAAACCACTTTGACGACGTAGGTGTCTCAAATTAGCAAACGCAATATGGGCCTTGCAGACTCGTGCACTGAATTCATCGGTCATATTACAATCAGAACTAATACGATTTCCAAGATGAATACAGCGCTCCACGACTGGTAGCGCCCTTCCCTGAATTGTGAGTGGCGTATTCAGTGACTGACTGTTCAAGAGCATGACTTTACACTTTGTGAGTGAAATGTGCATACATGCGCTTTCTTCTCTTCTCCGAAGACGAGTGTGGTGTCATCTGCATATTCCTCTTCGATAAGATTTCCGCCACGGGCTATTTGAACACCGTTTTTTTGGAAGTTTTCGGTTTCAATCAGAAAATTAAATGGGGACCGAAAGAGTGGGCATCCCTGACAGACACTGTTTTGTCTTCGGAAGCTTTTAAAGGACACTCTCTACACGCTCACACGTCTGAATGTCTGGGAAAACAGAGGAAGCATTATTTTTACGCACCTTCAAGGCATTCCTTGGTGGGCAAGCGTGTCAAAGAAAAAGACTCTTCAACCGGGTCGAATGCGCCTTCTAACTTACAGAATACCGCAACTGATGGTTGCTTATACGTATGGTGTTGGTTTAGCACCTGACGGAGTGCGAAGGTTAGGTCAACGCAACCCCCACCCGCTGCTCAGCGTCTCACGAGCAACCGGAGGTGACGGATCATCAGTGATGCCGACAGTCTCTTTACTACCTGGGTCAAGCTGAACCTCTGTGATCACCACTCTCACTCCGAATTCCTTTTTTGCTAATAGGCATTATCACCGACCCTCCCCAGTTGTCTGGGAGAGACTCCTCTTCCAAAATGCAACCAAACAGCTCAGACAAGTAGACTTAATCCCCATCTTATTCAATGCGGTTGGGATATCATCCGGCCTGTAGGCTCGGTGGCGCTTGGAAGAACATATGCAACCATCAAAATTCGAGTATCAGATAGGTTCAAGTTCACTGTCCATGGCTCAACGTTAACTGTGGGCTCCGCATGGGCAGCAGTTGATAATCATGACAATTGTTTTCCGAAGAATTCCGTCCACGGCTCAGGCGCTCTGCTTTATTCAAAATGATCACTCCTTTGGATCCTTGATAGTTTTTCTCACAGTCGTTACCGGTCACCGGGAACAGGTGAAATACTCTTTGGTTTTTTAGACTTCCTCCATTTCCTTGGCTTCCTGTATCCATCAGGCTTCAGGTTCGCAAGTTTGCTTTCACTTGACGCCCGATAATTCCCAGCCTCATGTTCTGTTCGGGATCGGCTGGGGTATTTTTAGCCAGGACCTAAGCAGTGCCACCATTCAGACTGATATCCAGTTCTTCAACCCGTCTGGGGGTGCCGCGCCACAGACAAAATTCCCAGTTCTATGGAAATAGGTTGCAGTCCCAGTATGAATTCACATCTGATGATGGAGCACGTGCACGAGATTCCAGAGGCCTATTCTGATTAATTCGTCTAATATCCAGAACTGTTGGTCTCTTAGTTGCCCTGGTGTATATTTATGCCTTACACAGCCCTGAAAAAGTAATGGAAGCGACTCTGTTAGGTGGAATTCCGCACGCACCCCGCCTTATCGTTCACAGTCAGGCGCTACCACGACCGAGAATCCAATCCCTCACGAAGTGCTGCTGGCCGGTCCGGCGTCAAGCCAAGATCTAATTAATCAGACGTCTGGACCCAACAGCCAATGATGGCCTACTATCGGCCGAATACCGGTCACTAGTGCTGTATCCGGAAGGCGTCAGAATTTCCCGGCAGACGTCGCTTACACTAAATATGTGACACGTCGTGCAAGTGTTCTTGGCCCAGTTTTGAGCGTTAATATACCTTTTGCATCTTTGATAGTCGCTTTGACGTGAACGCTAGTTTGTGAGGTTCAGACAGATCTAAGCTGAAGAAATCAGCATTATTACAGACATTGTACGAGAGGGAGAGCTACCTGCTGTCCTACTTGCTTAATTGTGGACACTGATGGTAGCCAAATAGACTGTTCGTCAAGTTTTCGAAACTTATCTTGAGATAAATGAGGATATCAGCGCCTTGTGGTGAGCAGACGCCGCACGCAAGGCTAATGCAAAACGAAGCAAGTCATGTTTTCTAAGTGCTTGGCCTACAGTGATAGAGTTATTCATGCGGTGAGGAATGGAGGAAGTAAAATATGTGAAAGAGAGGCAACGGAGACCTCTTCAATAGCCTCTTTTCGGTTGCTCTCGCTGCCGCATGCAGCGAGTAAAGCCACCAGGCTGATGTCACCACGCGACGGCCGATGTGGTATGAATATATTGTTTACGTAAATATCGTGGTTGCACGTGTGAGTTGGTTAGTTTCCGCGAGGGGTGAACTTTGGCATTGAACCAAGAGTAGCAACCTCCGGGCTTCCATGTCCTTTGACAAATGAGTCTCCTGTAGCCGTTAGGGCGTTGGCCTGTAGATGATCCCCGGGACTGTCGAAGTGAATTAAATTGCGCGACCAGGGGTAAAAGAATCGGAATTGCCTATCACCAGCGATGAAAAGACAGGCGTTCCGTAAGATACAACTACCATTCAATGGAGTGCCGTTAATGAACATCTTGTGCGGACCGTCTAGTTGACTGGTTGCCTGTACAAGGCCCTTATTTAGGAGTTTCAGGGTGCAGTGCACTGGAGCAACACCAGGCAGGCTGATGCTGGTGTCACAAGAAGGATTCCTGCCAACTGCACATTTTGGTGAACCTCACACACAAGCGGGTCCATCAATGCCATCATGACGGACCACAGCTATATACCCACCCAGCAGCACTATACGCAGCTCCAGTTGCCTGCACAAGAGGTCCATCAATGCCATCATGACGGACCACAGCTATATACCCACCCAGCAGCACTATACGCAGCTCCAGTTGCCGCTCTGCACAAGAACCTCGAAGCCCAGAATCCGCCGGCGGACCGGAATCTGAAAATCAAATTTGAGTCGGACGTCCGCGCCCATACAGGAGGGTGACTAGGGTCCTCAACCAAGGCCTTTGGTTCAAAAGCCTGACCACACAGCAGCGGCGTTCAGCAATTTCTACGAAACGCGTCGTCACATGTTTCGGCCTTCAATCTGGAGGACCAAGAGACTGTGTTTGTCAGACTCCTAACCACTAGTCATATTGGTATGAGAGATTCTGTGGGTGTCACGCGCACAACCCTAGTATAGCTCAAGGGTAGTTGAGGTGCGCAAACCGTTACGCCACGGTAATGTCCACTCTCTTCGTGACAGATGAACTAATTCTCAACGGGGAGGACTAAATGGCTGTGTTCGCAATATATCTAACCACTGGTCAACCAGGCATTACAGGCGGCGCGTGTATCGCACGTACACACACGGTGTAGCTAAGTGGACGGCCGGGACACCCAAATGGTCACGTCGGTCACATGGGCCAAAGACGTCGGCCAGAACTTTGCACTCCAAGCGTACAGAAAGCACCCTAAAAAATGGAAATGTCTCCACCGCAACGCTAGCCGTTGGAAGCAGAAAAGTGCCACAATGCAACCACAGTGCTCACAGTTTAATGGGTAATAGGTTTCGATCAGGGATTCAGACAAGGACATCTCAAGTCGCCCGTTTTGTAGCACAGAGGACCACGACTAGGAAATCGTACTGTTGTTTTCAACAACAACGTTAACATTTCCACCACAATACTGGTTCCTAGTTTTCTGTTCAAGACTGCCATTTTTGGACCTGGAAAATCCACAGAGATTGAGGCCCTCTTAGTTTGCATTTTGGCGACCACACACTGGCATTTAGCAGCGGTGAGTGCACCTCATGAGCTTGTGGTGGGTAGACTCTCGGAGGGTAGTAGGGAGTGGAATGAAAAGTATTGAAGAATTCTGACACACTCAGGGACTACAGGTGGGATTTAAAGCTGTTCATACTGTTGCATTGCTGGAGATATCAGTACCCTCAAAAACCGTTTGATTTCCGAGGTATTGTCAGATTTGCAGTATGCGTCTTGCGGTCCGGACCGGTTCTCTAGTGCATGAAGGCCATTGTTGCCCTTGGCATGGATGGTGTAAAATCCAGTACGGAGCTACGAATGCTCATTCTTCGTTTGTTCCGCTTGCTATCCGTGTGCCCACGACATGCCAAACGCGAACAGTACGGTGTCAACAACGGTATGGATGACATTATAATGTTTGAATATTCTGTCGTTTACTTTCTTCCGTCACCGTGGTTTGTTTGCGAAGTACGGCGATGTAATTCAGGTGGGTTCAACGTATCAGTGCAGCAGGGGTGGTTACCAACAGTGGCATGTGGTAATCGCCGATTTCAGCGATGTTGGCCGGAGTGTGTTTTACTCCCTTATCCGAAGTGAGTCACGGGAATGAAATGATGATGCCGTAGAACATTTTGTGCGGACGATGTCCCCAGTGAATGTTGTTCGAACGATTGTTGTAGACAAGAATAAGGCAACAATGCGTGACGCCGCTGTAACTTTCTGTTCTTTTCATGTATTCCAAAGCTTAAAATATAAGATTATTGAGCTTCGGAAAGTGGTTCATTGGGATAAGGAAGTTTTGCTTACCTGGTCAAAGCGAACAGTGCACTGTAGGGATGTGAGCGAGTTTGAGATATATGCCACCAGCATCAGAAGCCGGAACCAGGATTACTGGTCTTATCTCAGCGAGCATTGGTTATCCGACCTTAGTACCTGAGCAAAGCATGCTCGGAACCTGTGACTCTTGGTAATAGAACCACTAATAAGGCCTAATCTGTCAACATATATGTTAAGTGGAAACCTACTGTTTACTACTACTTATCCACCTTCATTACAGTTGGAAATCTGTTATCGATGTAAATTTTCAACAGATCCAACCGCGCATATTAATTTCACGCTTCGTTTTAGAGGGTCAGTCATAAACCACAAATTCGCCATGTTGCAATTTTCTTAATGTTCCCGCTTTGTGGATTTCAGCCAGTCAGAATGTGGGTGACGCCGCAAGACGCGTGATCGCAGATTTGTTTTCTGAAAACTGGAGCTTTTAAATTACGCGTTCTTTCTGTCGTGTTACGCCTTATTAAAAAATACCGCTTCGGTCTTATCAGCCAGTTGACCCTTTGTGCGCCAACGAAATTATTGTTCACCAAGGTTTCTCAAAATGCATATATTGGACGGTGCTTTCGCTGCAATTTGCCTTGGTTTAGGCAGTGAAAACTCTCCTCCAGTGTTTTGGTCTACTCTCCCCGCGCTAGGAGTGATTGGGCTCAAGTCATAGCTAGGATTCATGCGCTCGTTCACAAATTGCGTATATTCTTTGTTCGTACCCCGTTTAGATGCATTCCACAGACACAAAAGAGGTAAACACCCTAGGCACCCTGAAGCAAGGAGACGCCATCAACATTATCATCATCTATAAAATCCACCATCAGCGTCGAGCAATGAAGTTTCGATGCCCTGAAACCACAATTTTTTTAGTTTTAGTGTAAACAGAAGAGTAAAACTAAGTGAAGAGTGCTGCAGTGGTAGACTCCAAGCATTCACGGAGACATTTTAAAGTGGAACTGGTAAAACAACACCGAAGTCGCTCAGCTGCCTTTTCCTGTAGCGTCTCAAGGCATGATCAGGAAAGATCAGCCAAGGAAGATCTAGGAAAGCGAAAATGACCCAGATCCTATCAATTGATTTCACCTCACTCTGCCAAACGAAGAGTCAATCACTACTCTGGTTGCGCCAACATAAACTGGACACGGTAAGCAGCAAACATTTCCGCGAACTATGGCTCAGTTTGCATAAAACGCGATCAAACTATCACAGGTTTTTATGTCGGACATATTTTTTGATTGTATTCCCTGTTTTACAACCAAGAAGAGTGAACAAACAGTTCAGGTGCAACAACTTTCTATTGCCTAGTTACCTTGTCACCCGAGGGTAGCATTTGGGCTTGAATAGTTCCAGGTTACCCAGGCCTAAGCAGTGGAATTAGAGGGGCAGAGGTGGCGTTCGACGGACCGACCTAAAGATTACTAACTTCGCGTACTGAGCACCAACTTATCTCGCCCAGCACAATCAAACATTTTTTCCACTGTCTTGTAGATTCGCCGGCATCAGCGCACTTGAACCAGGGTTCTCAGACGACTGTTGTCGCGCACATTAGGACGTCTCAGTTCCGTTGCTCACAGAGACCGAATCTCACGAACGCGCACCTAAGCAGCTCGCACCAAAGTCCGACAAACCTGTGCCATGGTATGGAGTAGTGCATTGCGTTTGGGACGTAGGTGTTCGAAATTGGCAAATGCACCCCGAGCAGTGGCCTGATCTCTCACAACATCGAAAATCACAGTCTACACGATATTTAAGATGCTCTACCACCTAGGGCATCAACAATAAGCGTTCGGCCGCACCACCCTTGTGGTATCTTCCATGACACTCGAGACAACCACCACGGCTGAGGTAATGCCAGGTTGCGCAAGGATAGACAGGAGCAGCCTGATGCCCAGGTTGGGTTCAAACCACAAACCTTGACGTCCAGGGGGTTGAACTTCAACCATTGAGACATCTCTGGGATCACAAATCACAGCACCGCTCCCCGGATCGCAAGTAGCTTGCTCATTGATTGCGTGTCTAGTGGAATGACCTCACAACTGTGCGTGGAAAATTCATGCCAGAAGACAGTCATGTCATTTAAAAACATCCGTGAGTCCTATTCCACTTAGATGGGAAAACTGCCGTCTGGACATCTCTTCATATGGATTTATATCTTATCAGCCATTTGCCCACCAACACTTTGGAGAACATTCAGCTTTCCTTTCATTGGCTAGTTGGAGAAAAATAGAAAAAGCAAAATTCTTTTCCGAACAACAGGTTCTAAGAAGGTTCTGGACTCATCCCCATATAATCTGGCGGGCTCACAAGTCTGAGAATACGAGGGACTTGTCATATCCACAAAATTTCGGGGCGTTCTATAGTGAACAGACCTGATGAGAGGACAACACACTTGAGTGATCGAATGCGCCTTAGAGATCTTGCTTTTGGAACAGCACCTGAAAACGTGTGAAGATCTGGTCTACGCAACACCTTCTGGGACAAATAAGCACTTGCCGCTCTTGAATCGATGTTGCACTAGCTACTGTAAGGAGACAAAAAACAAGTGCCCAAAGTAATCCCGTTAAACGGGGAGCCAAACCGGCCCCTCTGAGATTGCCGCACTCAGTGGGGGAATGTTTGAACGTTTACACTATCATTGTTTCTTTCCAGTTATCAGGGCGCTCCCCTTGCCATATGGAGTTAAACAGATCAATCAAGCGCTGAGTGAAGACTTTGTACCGATGCTTGACAAATACAAATGGCAGGTTTTTCTTGTTAGGTGCTCAGTGCCACTCGATAGAATACATATGGTCACAAATCAGCGACGCCGTAGGTTCATTGTTTAGGGTTCTGATGCAGTTGGAGAATCTGAATACGTGGAAGCCAGTAGTCATGAGAAAAGTTGTTCAAAGTGCTCGACCCAGCGGTCAACGGACCCTTCCTCGTTAAGGATGGTTGCAATCGTTTGATCCTTGTTAGTTCCACCCACGGGTGGTCTTCCGAGACCGGGTGCATCGATCAAGTGAAATAATATTCGGGTATCCTCGCTAATCTCCGTATGTTTTCGGTTTCTTGGAATTCCGTTTGCATCAGGCTTCAAGGTTGGTGCGCACGGCAAATCTCAATTGACTGATGATTCACTGGGCTCAACTAAGTTCCTGACTGGTAGGAACACTCCTCCGAGACTCACACAGCACTTATATCTAGTGTTCAAGTGCGTCTGGTAGTGCCGTGCCAAAGGCAAGACTGTCAGCGTTGTGGAAGAACGTTTCGATAGAATTTTAATGCGTAATGACACCGGAAGGTTGAAAATTTCACAATATTTTGATAAATGCGTTCGTCAGATGCCTTCAGCGGCAGTGGCGCATTAGAATAAACCTAGCACAGGATACGCACTTCTGCTGTGCTCACAAGTGGCTCGCCACCAATAGCCATATTTGTACGATTTCCACCAGCGAGGGAGATTACGTGGATCCAACGTAGGAAAACTTAAAAATCCACCTAGTTCATTTTGACAGGTGCCTTCCCGATCTCATTTTTTCATATTCTGGCCCATCTCCTGCGATCATTTCGCTAACAAAGATTTCAGGTGAATGGTTGGTGAACGTGAGTCACGTACCTTAACCCACGAAGTTTCACACGCCGCTTCACCAACTATCAGACGATCCTATATTGCGGGCATGTGGACAAAGAACGCCAGAAATTTTACGGAGGTGCTTGAAGTCAAATATGTGAACACGTTCGGGAGAACAAAGTACGACTAGTTCAGTAGCTTTTAGGACAGTAATTGTTTTCTGGAACTGAGTGCTGGCCGATAGTACATCAGAGGGATGCTAAGGTGTGCCTGGATGATGTGATTTTCAATTTAAGGGGCGGCTGACCTACAGACACTCCCCCCTGACAAGGCTGTTCAATCGACCGCCACTGTAAGC
>NW_008751820.1:964320-980457 GCF_000715545.1 Opisthorchis viverrini
TGTGTTGAGAAGGACGCCCCTTGTTTTGGTTCACGTGCTTTTTTTTGCCCAACATTTTCGGATTTCAACGATCTGATCTAGCTTCAGCTTGTTGTTTCTTTTCTAAAATAAGTAGTGTTTGTGCTTCCTTGTCTGTGCCGATTTGAGGGTGACCGCGCCTATATCGGATAACGCCCACTGTCTGCGACACTGTCGCCCTTCCGCACAATCCCCTGTACCTTCAAACTTCGCCAGTCATGCTTTTGTTCTAACTGTAACACTATTATCGTACCAGATGGTATGCCGCCCACCAACTGGAAATAATAATATAATTATTAATCAATAATGTTTCAAAACACAGACCGCATGAGTTATTTCAACGTCGTCAACCAGGTCAAAATGCAAACCTACATAAGCGGACACGTCGTCAACTTTGCCCACTGCGGCTGGGCCGCAGACGTTTGTATAACCAGGATGCGTAGGAAAGTAGTCCGATTCCCACACTGATGCAGGAATGTGCTCCAAGTTCAGATGGCGGAGATGATAAGTCTTCTTCAGTGAATATCACGAACACCATTGCAGACGCCGCAGTGTCGCCGTCCGAGTCAAGGGATGTTAGAACAATGAAACCATATCGCGCCACAGTATTCAGGTGCATGACGCTCGCAAGTAAAGAGTTGGAGCTGAGCTGCGATTCTAGTTTCGAGTCCTTTTACACGGCTTCTTGATCGGATAGGGAACATGGTTGACGTACGGTAGTGAAGATCTCACGTAAGTAGACTGCCTGTTGTGATGTCTTAGCCGAGACTCAAGGTGGTTGGGTTATTGGTCCCCTCCAGCGAAAGCAAAAGCGGGGAAGTATTCGACCTGTAGCAGCCGCGTGGTTTACAGCTCAGAGGCTACGGGTTTGGATAACTACTTTCCTCCTAATGAACAAACATCATTAAACATAACTTCACTACCTTCCTCCTCAAAACATGCAACCCCGCTATTCAATTTTTGCTACGTGAATATGCTTCGCTCTATCGCCTCTTATCCACGGTGACATGTTGTTGTTCATCTGTTCGTTGCTGCAAGGAGGACGAGTGAATAATGAGGTATGTGCCAAAATGCGGCTTTCGGTATGACATGAAAACTTTATCTGTTGCAACGTTGTTGGATGTAGCTGAGCTGAATTAATGTCCGAGATCAGACACGTAGACTGGAAGTTGATTATGGTCATCTCACAAAGTACTTGAATCCTAGAAAAAGTACGCTCATGGTCCAAACTGGAGGACCAGAGACTGTTTGTTGGACTACAATCCACAGATCCATCCGGAGTGAGGGAATTTCAAAGGCGCCAAACGGATAGTGCTGCGTGAACCATAGAGGTATATAAACCAGCGCAACGTAATTAGGTCCGGCCTTCTGTCAGCAGCCATGTGAACAGTCAATTTAAGCAAATAAACCCGATCATCTGTATGTTACAGTATCCGACGGAAGAGTACCTGCATTAATTTCTTTAGCATAAATACCTATTCTCAGGTGTGCATTCAGACAAGGTAAGTACTTGCAGACTTAAACCTCCCATATTCCGAATGCGGGCACCATTACAACGCGTTCCGCCTTCCAATCTTTCGGGGCTACTGTGCAAATTAGGACAGTTCTTACTTCAATTCGGTTAATACTAGACTTGAAGTATACTTTCCCCTTGAGTATTTCCGCTCATTGTATTTTGCACGTGAGCTTCGCTAGAGAAGAACCACAGAACCTTTTGTGACCGCATTTTTTGAAAATTTTGCCTGATCGTAATGATATACTTTATCCCAACCCAAAGAGCTCATCCTGTTCCAATGATTGGGCCTCAGTATTTCAGTGATCTTTATGTTGTACTGGTCGTGAAACAGTTCTCTTAAATTCACTCATTCCCAAATGATAAAAATAGAGCTTCCGTTACGGGAAGTAGCAAGCTCATATACTATGGAAAATCGTAATAACATGTGATGTTCAGGTGGAATTGTGTTCCTCTTATTCATGGTATTTTAAACTCGACAAGATGTTCTCTCTAGACGACCGGCATGTCTGCGTTATTTCAGGGGGCATTGCCGCCTACTACTAGGTTGAGTGAGTTAGAAAGGGTCAGCCACGGATTTCCTGCATGTTGATCTCTCTGTGGTCGATCATGACCACCGACGCGTTTTCTTCAAAAACAAATTAAGGTTGCCGCTATTTCGGGTGCACTCAAATAGGCTCAGTTCATCCTGTGGTGCGGCCCAAGTCATCACTTAACCATATCCCAGCGTCACCCATGACCAATCAGGAGACTTTCGTTCGATAACTTCGATGAATTTTTGCTTTGAATGGCAATGCAGATCTGGCTGAAAACACTCAAAAGATTCAGTCAAAGTAATATTAGTTGGTTTTAGGGTGATGATGGACGGAGCTATGCTTCGAGCCTCCAGGATTCTGTCCAAACCATCTTACTCGACCAAATGGACGCATGTTGTCCTCAAGATCAGTAGATCCTTTTGGTCTCACGAACAGTTTTATCGGCAGTAGGCAAGTGGAATGGCGCGCGCAGATTCCTCTGACGCTTACTAATGACGAGCCTAAAGAATGTTAGGTGAGACTGTTGGATGAAAAAGTTCCACGAGATGGAGAGGGTAATTCAACTGTCAAAATAAGAGGCACCTTCAAAATAGGAACGAATAAAAGGCAATTCGTTCATGAAATCGCTGTATTGAGCATAGAGTTGAGATAGCCTTCCTACTTTCATCGAAATACGTCTCCCAACTGGCATCATCTACCAATAAAAAAGGGTGAAATCACAGTAGGCAGTCTAACGGCCCTACTTCCGAAGATATGTGAAGGAAAAAGAACGCTAGTGTATTGATACGTTTCGCCCGTGATTCAGATCTTCAAAAAAGGTGTTTCACCACCAAAGAAATATTTTTGTGCAATCAGCCTGACATAATTGAAGCCAAAATTTGCGTTATTATGAGCTACTGAGTCAATTGCTATGTGAGGTAAACTCATGAAAAACAAGCCGGGTCGCTCTCCGACCGTTGGGTTGTCGACCTTATCCTGACCGCCTGACAAGTCCAAAAAGCACGGCACTCTTTCAAACTCCCTGTATCTGACAGCTTCTGTTATCTGAAAGACGATTGGGCTCCTTCGGCCGTGGGCAGCTAGCGGTATCTGATGGCAAATGATGTCTCCTGGTAAAGTTTTGTAATAAAAAACCGCAAAATAACTACTAGGAGGGTACAAGCATGTAGAAAGCTCTTCTCTGAGTTCACACCACCCGAGGAAGAAAGAGCTGTCTGCCGCGGCGTTTTGTACCTTTGTTTCACTTCCATTATAACACTACGTATTTCATCAACTGCATAATCGTTTTTTATTTGAGTACAAACAACTACAAAAAAGCGCACCTGTACAATTTCACACAATACAAGCGTGGTCACGTGCTTCGACTTTCCCTTCTGATTTTTCTCGCACTTTTAGCGGTCATTCGCGAGCCTAATGTACTAAGTGTGGTAGCAAAACATTTCAAACCTTCTTTGGAATCCATTATATGTGGGAACTGTTCAGAAGACCTCTGGACCAACATAATTGGATTTTTGCTTATTCGCTGACCTGGGCCAACGATGAACTATTTAAAAGGGAACAATTGTTAGTGAGTCTCCTTATTTTTGTATACCCAAGCTAGCGTAAGTATTTTTATTTCTTTGCCACACACTCCTGGTAAACTAGTTTATTGGGTAGCCAGACCACTACACTGCCCAACGCCCTTCCCCAACTTGGTCACTTCTTTGTCGTTTGCAAACCCTCCGTTAGTCTCTGAAGATCTCTGCGGTCGAAATGATCATGAGGCGTTCTTCTCAGACATTGAATGCGGTGCAAGCTATCAATGGTGAAAAAAGTTTCACAGGGGTAGGAATATCTATCAAACAGGTATCATAAACCATAAACTGGATTTTACAGCCGCATTGCTAACCTGGGCGGTCAGTATTTTTATGGTATGGTGAGCTAAACAGACTTGATATTTAGCTGCTATTTTCCTCCGATCTTGCAAACGATAACATCGCTTCCTACGAAATGAAGTTGCCGGAGGCGGTCAGTATTTTTCACATACGGTGAGCTAAACAGACTTGATATTTAGCTGCTATTTTCCTCCGATCTTGCAAACGATAACATCGCTTCCTACGAAATGATTAGAAGTTGCCGGTCTTAGTAGCTAGATTGTTTCAGGTAACCTAACCAAACAAAAGCCGAGAAAACGTGCACAAACAAACGTTACTGAAGCATTCCGTTCATCTTTGTCGTCAAGCCCGAGGTTGCAAAAGGTCCAGTATTCAGCAATCTAAATTTTGTGCTATCAATACTCCGGCTGATATGAATTTGTGAAATGTTAGGAAGCTAGAAGCGAAGTGCTTTCCTGGCATCACTTTTTGTTTTGAGCGCAATTTATGTTGAGCATAATCGCACTTACTGCGGAAAGTGCTCCTTGTTGATAGCGTTTCGATTTTCCAAGGCGCCAGAAGTTTGATTGATTGACACATTTTGGGCAAAATGGTGAGTCTTTGGTGAGTATCTTGCACTTTAAATTGACAACTTTTAAGATTTCCTCTCGTGAATTTGCGAGAAGTTTTAAGACGGAACTCTTGCAGCGGAATTTTTGCCCGCCGTTATTTCGGAGGAAAACCGTCCAGGGTTACAAAGAGGCAAATCCGCAAGGCTTGCCTATTCTTCGTCCAAAACTAGTGAAGCACATTAGTTCACTTCCGGAAGACCATTCAAAGTCAACTACAGTAATACATGAATGTTCACTTTATCCGAAAATTCCGGCAAACAATTGAAATAAGCGCCTCTTGGTTGGAGTGAAGTTGAAGTGCGGGTATACGGATTGTAGCAATTTTGCTTACGCGTGGATTCACATTTATCAGAGAAGGGGCCTTCGCTGCGAAGTTGTTTATTGGAAAACACCAACTGAACAGTTACACACTATTGAGCAGGTAAGCAAAACTCTCATATTTATTAAATCCGTATATCTCTGTTCTTCTCGAACGCACCTTCTTGAAATTTCCCGGATACTCACTGACTATCACTCAAATGCGAGCGAATGCTACGAAGCAATTCCACAAATTCTCTAATAGATCACACTTTTCAGCAGACGTGTAGCAGATTTACGAAAAACATGCAATTTGCACGCCATATCAATAGTATCACTGATACACACCTCTCCGCTTAGGAGTCGTTTGCAGGCCACAGACTTTCATTTACCTCCGTTAAGACAACTGGAGGTGCTGGTCGATTGTGCCGCTCTTGAGGTGTATAATGCCACTTACAAAGTCGGGTCATATCTGCGATTTTGGATCCCGGACCGACGTGAATGATATGGAGGTTCTTCCAGCGGTCGATAGAGAAAACCGGACGTTGCCATGACTTGTCGGCTCCACTCCACTACTTCCAGGATGCTGATGATCCTTCCACTTTTTCTTTGCGCTCATGGGGAGTGGTGATGCTTTACTACCCCGTTTTCTACCCAAAAATTTCTGAACAGCGATCAAGTTTTCCGGAACCTTCCTCTTTTCTTTCCCAGCTCCTCCGGTGATAAATGTGTTGTTGGCTATTACCCAATTTCCCAAACAACCGGAAGGCGCGGATGTCGACAATACATAAGCATAAACAGGGACTTGCCTGTGATTCCTATACGTAAGCACGATAAACTAGCAACACCACTGGAAAGTTCGCTTCCCAGTCACCTTTTTTCGCCAGCTACTCCCTGATCGTTCGGTAATTAAGTTCGGTCAGGATATGATGCCGTCCCTAGCTGTCTAATGCTCAGATTCTGAAGGCGATTCCTGAGCTCTTTGCTCTCAAAGCAAGACCCCTGATGGGTTAGGATCATTTTTGGCACCCCATGGTCGGCAACGATATGACATTTTACCACCTCGCTGATAACCGTCGCCTGTTGATTCGGCACGGCTGCCACCACAATGCACCGCGACAGGTGTTCTGTCATTATTACGATGTACAGATTTCCGCTGGCCGTCGCTAAAATGGTCCTATGACGTCAGTGGACCACAACTCGCCGGTTTCTGAGACAAGAGTGGCTCCTATGGGATGGGTTGCCCTGTCGTATCCCCTATCATCAGTTGGCACCGCTTACAAGACACCACATAATCCATCACCTCACTCTCATCCCGGGCCGGTAGGCCGTCTGCCCGATTAAGTCGAACGTCTTGGTGAACCCTGTGTGTGCCATCTCGTGGCATTCGATGATAAGCTTCCCATCCCAAGGCGTAAGGTATTGTGGGCAGCCGAGAAAAGTGATTCTTCGATTATTTCATTTTCTCGTCTCTCTCTCCGCTCCCGATACTACTTCCAACCAGCAAGGCGGCGTCAACCTTCCATAGCACAGGACTCGGCCGTTGGAGCTGCATCAACCTTTCGGGATCCTTTTCGACGACGAGGTTTTTGCCCTTAATCCTGAACCTGGAGGCCTCATCTTCAGCCTCTGATCTTGACAGCTACTCAGCCAAGTGATTCTCTTTACCTGACATGTACTGGATCGTGAAGTCGTGCTCTTGCAACCGGAGTGCTCAGGGCGCGAGCTTTCTGCGAGGATCTCTGGTGGTCCTGATCCGCTCTAGGAGCTGCGATCGGTTCCGACATGAAATCTTTGCCCGGGATATGGCCTTTACTTATCCAGGGTCCGGAAGATCACTAAGCATTATTTCTCAATAGTCGAATACTTCAGTTCAGCGTTGGTCAGGGCACGACTGGCGTATTCGATAACTCTATCCCTCTGCTCTGGCACTGCGCCGATTCCGCGAGAACGAGTGTCTGTTGCGACAGTAAACACCTCTACGTTTTTGGGCAGTCTGATGGTCAGCTACTGGCCCAACATCCGCCCTTTGGCACGCTCAAAAGCCTCATGTGCTTCCTTGGTTCAAATCTCCGATTTTGCCCGAGCAGGGCGCACAGTGGAGCGGCGATCGTTTTGAAATGATTTTGCCCGAGCAAGTCGTACAGTGGAGAGGCGATCGTTTTGAAACCTTTAACCAATCGGCTGTAGTATGCTTCTCGTCCAAAATGCTGCCGTGAAGACCGCTTTGGAGTGAGAACATCACAGTCCTCGATCTTCATTATTATTTCTGGTAGTGGCCCAACCTCTCTGTGACCCATTTTATGCCCCAGCAGTTTCACCGAACCTCGAGCGAGTTGTGCCTCGGCTCCAACAGTCTGCATTCCAGCCTTCAGCATCCGCTTCAGTACGGACTCCAATTAAACTGCGTGCTCTGGTTTCCCGTTACTGTACACAACGATATTGTCTCCATACACAGCAACGAACGCCGGGTTTTGAATTGTGCCCCAGAAAAACCAGACGGCATTCGTTTAAATTGATATTGTAGCCCCAAACACAAACGTCGTTTTCTTTCAGCCCCACGCCTTGATAAGTGTTTTATAGTATCCGGAAAGCAAGCCAAACTCCGTAAAATATCGGGAATCCTGAAGGGAACCGAAAATCTCCGCAATCAAAGGGACAGCTTCCACCCGATTGACGGTCAGCTAGTTCAAGCATCGGAAATCCACGCAAAACCTGTATTTTACGTTTGCCTTCCTTACAACCACAACTGGGGAATTATAGGCACTATTGACTTCTTCTTTTATGCCATTTCTCATCATCCCTTGAATCCGTTTACGGACCCTTTCTCGCAGAATGGGCGGCAACGGACGGGTGCCGTAAGTTCGAAAGCGTTTTGACGACAGGGGAATTTAGTGTCCAATTGACGGCCAGAAGCCGAAAGGATCCTCATCGCCCGTGAACTGTTAGGAACATTCCCGGACCAATAACTCTACTGACGCTACATTACAAGACGGAAGCTTTGGAACACTCAGATTACTCACGGCAGCGCTTGGATAACATTCAAGCTTGACTGCGCCATACCCTGTCACCAGCTTTCCCTGATTCAGGTCAAACACGGAATTGGTGCTCTTGAGAAAATCTGCCTCCAATATTGTTTGCTTTATGTCTGAGCTGATCAGGGACGCGTGCTTTACGGACTTGCCATCTAGGCGTATGTAGTGCATTAACAATTTGTCAATCCTCAATCAATGTCCACCTACTGCTCTCACGGTTGGTATGCACGGTCTGCTTTCAGCTTGGCCCCCTCTCCGGCTCAGTGACACCCCTGCAAAGCTCCACCTTCCCGTCTATCTCGATGATGGCCTGTGTGGGGGTCTCTGTTACTGCGCTAAGAGCAATCCATCGGGGAATGGAGGTGCAATCCAAAGTTTTATTATTTACAGGTTGTCGGGTATGAGGGCATTGATTCTTCCAGTAATCAGGCGCGTCACACTTGTAACATCCGCCCGTTCAAGCGTGCCAACGCGATTCCTTTTTGACGACTGCACGATGTCTGTTGTCCCATCTTTGTCCGCAGGTCCTCCACTGGCGAATCCTCGCTGTTCTGTTTCGTCTGCAACGTAGCCAGTGGCGTCTTGTACAATTTCCGTACCAGATGCACCACGTGCTCCACACTCAACTGGCCAGTTGCTCTCGCCAACAGTAACTGGATACGAGTCGCCGGCTGCATAACTTCGACGAACTGACCAGGCAACAACCGCTGGCGCGACATTCGGTCCAGTCCGGTAAAGTCACGATCCGTTGGCTGCTGCAGTCCGGCAAAGAACACGGTCGGGTCACAACACGGTGCAATCCTAGCCGTCTTGGACCACCTCATGGCTTCCTGGTAATTGGCTGTCGTGTCGAAAGGGCTCCCTTCGCGGCAGCTTAGTCCATCCCTCGAGGGTCCCTTCGGGCCGCACCAAGCGCAGCTTTCGCTCGGCCTCTGACAAAGTTCTTCAACGCCACCAACTTGTCATTGCCGGTATTCAGTCTACAGACCCCTGCAACCTCCTAGATGTCCTGCAGAAAAGTCCAAACATCCCCATCCTCAAAGCGTTGTGGCTACGGGATCCTCATCCTTATCTTTACGGCACCAAATAAAAGAAAAAAGACCCCTGATGCGGATTTATTTATTGGAAAACATCAACTGAACAGTCATACACTATTGGACAGGTAAGCAAAACTCTCATATGCTTCTTATTTACAAAAACTGGATTCCCATCTTCTACATGAACGCGTCTTCCTTGACTTTCCTGGGTAATCACTGACTATCACTTGGATGTATAAAATGCTACAAAACGATTCCAAAAATTCCGTAACAAATCTCACTTTTCAAAAGACGCGAAATGGACTTACGAGAAAACAACTTACTACTAGCGTTCTTCATCAGTGGCGTCCGCCGTTACACTAGTGGACAAACCAGCAGAAGTTGTCTACTCTTCGTCTGAAACTATTGAAGCATATTTTCCCATTTCCTGCAGATCATTCAAAGTCCAATACAGTAATTTGTGTATGTCCAATTTATCGGATCATTTCGACAAACACTAGAAATTAGCGCCCCTTTGTTGATATGAAGTTTAAGTACAGGCCTGTGGATTGAAGCTAATTCAACTTATGCTTTCATTCAACTTCATCATTTTCCCGAGCTATCCGCGTGCCGGTAAAATGCTTTGGCGTAAATAGTACGCAAGCATTCGGAAATGATGGAACCTCATTCCACCGATCCGTTACATGGTTGCATAATGTGAACGCTTCGGTTGCTCACATACTTGGCCGTATTAACTCATATTGCTAAAATGGTAAGCCCTATTTTTGTAGAATGCGAATGACCGGAGCTCATGTGAGTTACGTGATTAGGACGCTCGCAGATTTTTTAGCAAGAGCCATGTCATAAACTGCCGCATGCCCAAGCGCGTGGCAAAATCAGATGGTATGCTGGTTGAGTTTAAACGCCCAATCTATGAATATATGACGCACGTCGTTTTCATCTTTGTCATGCAACTAGAACCAGAAGATGTTTTCTTGAACCAAAACGACATATTTTCCCAGGATAGTTTTGCACTATCAACATTTGCACTAACGATACTTCCACGTATTTTTATCATTGAGTCGGCGTGACTCAGGATTATAACTTGCGTCATTAATTATCCAATTTGTGGCAATTTACCAGGTGTTCCGAATGTTCGAATGTTTTTATACACTGACGTCTACAAAGTACTCTAGGGCATTATATGGCATCAATATAAGTGAGTAAATATCACGTGAATTCATGAATTATCGAAATGTATTCAATTACATGAAATAGAGACAGCATGATCAACTGCGTCCGAATTTTTTTGGAATACAATACGCTCATGCTCCACTTAATTCAAAAACTCAGGGTTTTGAGGAATACAGCAGGACTTGTTTTAATACGACTTTTCAGTGCGAATGTCTGTTGCGCGGTTCGGTAAATCCTGGGTTAACTACTAGATTTCCTATAAATGATCCATGATCGGACACGTGCTCATTCCATGTCGGAGGCAGCAGAACGCGCTTCCAAACCTGATGTGGCCATGCACTCACGTGACAGAAGATCAATACCGTTCAAAGTATAGGGCCCTGAAATTACACATTTCGAACGATTGTTCTGTCTCCCTTGGTTGATATGACGGTTCCGTAACACTAGAGGTGGCTATGTTGTTCCACATGTTTACCCCTCTAAGTTAGATGAAAGTTGCATTCATAAAGGCCATATATTCATCAGGTTTTGACAAATAGTGAGCACCAATTTCTACGAGCTGAATCAGGTGATACTTTCAGGCTAATTTTTGATGGCAGCTGGTGCCTGGCCGTTGCAATACGGACTCCCGGAGGTGTGGCGCTCTAAGTTTGGAAGGTGAGCTCCGAGGCGCCAGCGAGGTAACTGAATCATAAATGTGTTGAAGCGCTTTCTCGTTGTATTTGTGAATTTTGCGCTGCAGGCAAACAGGGTGCCTCAGGACTTCAATGGATGACAAATTCATGTTGACCAAGGATTAGTCCTAGGGCAGCACCTTTAAGCTTTGTCAGAAGTTCCGGGAATTTGTGCGGAATGTCTAGGCGCTTATGTTAATGCTAGGGGAATTCGGACAAGAGAGGTTGAAGGCAGTGAACCGAGTAGTTTTGGGCTCCACACACATTTAGGGACTGACCACAGGGACGGACCAGTGAGCGGCCACGAAGTGATCTCAATGGGGCATCATATTCCTCTCAACTGAATTATTTCAAACAAACAAGATCACTTATATTGAGGTGACAGAAATAATCAAGAAAAGAGAAACGTATGTGACCAATTTTGCATTGTGCGGCAACATTTACATTCATAAACCGGCGTGAACTACATGCGCGTTAATACCTCCTGAAATGTGTAATTTTAGATGAAAGAAGTGGTTGTTTGTTAACCTTCACCACACTGCACTCATTTTGAGCAGTTTTTTTGCCGATTATGATGAAAATACTAATAAACGGCCAGATACATAAATCTTTCTGGCTCCTAACTTGTGTGTCGGCAGACATTCCTTTAAATATGTACCACAAAGACGGTTTCATTCTCTACATCATTGCTTGTGCACGTTGGTCGCTAACGTTTGGAGAAAACGGCCGATTCACCAGGGACGAGAAGACGGACAACAGCCTGTATTTCTATGCTGGAGGTGGTCGAGTACCTGTTGTGCTGAGGCGGCCGGCTGGACTCAGCGGCAATGCGCTCAAAGATGTTGACGGAGAAATTCATGATTGACATACCCTTCGAGGTGATACCATGTCCGGGCGCATTTGGCGGAGGACCGTGTAGATATAGGTGGCATAGCTCTCCTTCCTCCTTCGATTCTTCCTCTTGTCGGCTGTCAGGACCTTCACTTCTGAAGTCTTCTTCGCAGGCTTGCCTGGAATAACCTTTAGGGTCCTTGCCGCTGTAGATCAACGCATCCAGACAGATACACAAATCCTTCTAACACCCAACATGTGTGTTGACACTACAAATGCTTTTTCAGTCTCTAAATCGTTGCTTGTGCACACTGGTCGCTGAAGTATGGAGGTTAGTCAGGCGCAAGCAATTTCGTCGTGTCAATATTTGCAGCTCATCGACCGTCAGCGTTAGAGTTCACGGAAGTTTTCGCGTCAGCGGAAAGGTGGCTTGGACGCGTCATGAAAAAATTTTCCGCCAGCTCAGGAACGTATCCCCCGTTTTTGTGCTTCGACGTTTGTAAAGCTGTATCATTTGTATTTCGTACCGAGAACATCTCCTTCAACGTTGTGACAACTTCAAGTGTGTTGTCAGGGTTAGTCTACGTCTTTTATATATCTTTGTTGTTTAAGAGCGGCGCATGAATTCTAGATAGTTTTGGCTTTACTCTACTGCCAGACTCCATCTTGATGTGACTGTTCAAGTCTGACTATTAGAAACCTACATGAACCATAAAATGAGAGATCATCAGTTATCATCAAGGTTAGCACCGCATGCCTCCAACTGTTTGATCTGAGTGTATAATAGATGCTGTTCTTGATCACATGGTTTACACCGAATCACTACAATGACTCCCAAATTTCGAAGCACAACATGAAAGCGTTTTTGGTGCCTTGAGCTGATTACCATTTGGCTCACTACTCTGACCAACATTTTTGAACACAGATCTCCCAACAGATCACAAAGCAACCTTCAGAGCTGGTCGTTAAAGGTTGCACTTTTCAAATTGAACTCATTAGGCATGTGGTTCTGAAAAACTTGAATTCTGGAACACACCTCACAAGCGCCAAACAAGTACGCTCTAAAAACATACGGGAATTTAGCTAGCTGACTTTTAAGTTTAGAGGTTGACAAAAAGTTTTGTGCTTGTGTAGGCCGATTTACAACACCCGTCTATTCATTAAGAAAACGGAGTGTATGCAACTTTATCGTCAGTGTAGCGAACGATATAAGTAGCTTTCACAACGGTAGAAGTTGCCCTGACGGAAGATGATACAACATTTTACAGTAGTTGTCACTCGGTGTCGTCTCAGAATTTGCCACCTAAAACACAGAGGTGTTGCTTAATTTGTAACTGATTCAACTGCTAGTTTAGCATGATAACTGTAAAAGGAAGAGGGTTTTCGCTGCGGAGTTATCAATTAGAAAATGTCAACTGAACAGTTACAGACTATTGAAAAGGGAAGCAAAACTCTCATATGAATCTTGTTTACCAAAACTAAATATCCATCTTCTACTTGAACGCGTCTTTCTGAACTTTTCTGGATATCCATTGACTGGTACACAATTGCAAGCGAATGCTACAAAGCGACTCTACTGTAGTGGTTAACGGCCTTATGGAGTCTCTAGCGAACAGAACAAATTACCAATGTAAGCCAGATACAAAGTCACAAGGATAAAATCCAAGTAAATCTTGACTCACAGTTCAAGACAGGAGATTCCGTAGTTCCGTATTCCGTTGAACCACCACACCAAGAAAAGCTCTATCTTCCTGTTATTCCAGATCTCCGGTGATCGGAATATTAATCCACAAATGTGAATATATAAGTCCAGTGTTTGTAGCTAAAATGTTTGTTCATGTTTAGTGTTAGTAACAGTCACTTATAGCCAACCGGTGGTCACGACAACAATCACTGAGCAAAAGTTTCAAAGTCACGTTGGACCCAAAAAGCGGGTTGTAGCGGTTGTATTTCAGTATAACAAACTTTTGTACAGTGATGTGACTGATATTGATGGGGAAAAGGAAGACGATGCTAAGCATGAAAAGGAGCAGTTTACAAATGCTACACCACAAATTCCGCAATAAATCTCACTTTTGAAGAAACGCAAATCGGATTTAGGCGAAAACATACTACTCCGATTCCACTCCCACTAGTAGTATCGCCGTTACACCGGTATAATCGTCATGCACAATGAATGTATACTGGCGTAATCCTGCGGTTGTGAAACAAAAGACGGTGACGTGCGTGGATTTTTTTGACACCTCTATTCTACACCTGGTGACCAGTTTGAGCCACATCTCTTACCAAGTGGATTTTTATCGAGTTTTTATGGAAGTCACATTCACCTGTGAACTCTTCGGGGAGGTGTTCAGTTAATTCCAGATTTTTAAACGCAAAGATATGGGAATTCATTTGAAATAACTTTTGAATATCTCGCACGACTGATCTACAAACTTTAATACGAATAATGTGATTGCTAGGCTCACATTAGGCTCTTAGTACTTCGAGTAAGACTCATCCAAATCAGGATAAGCATAGCATTTGGAACTTCTGGATTGCAACAGCGCTTAGTGGAGGAATTTTGAAGGAATAATTTGCTACGTGTCTAGCTTGTACATGAAGAGTCGGCGCATTAATCAACTGGAAGGAACGAGGTTCAACTAAAAGCCTTCCGGGGCCCATTGGCTGCACAATGCTCTTAGCTGCGAAACTTTAGGAGTGGAGTAAAACACTTTACGCTGAAATGTTGCATTTTGTTGCGTATGTGCTCAAACCAAAACCTATTCTCATCTTCGTTCATATACTTGCAGCTCACCAAATTTCAATGTCCTCTGAAGCAATCATACCTACGGCGGAAATAATTTTCCATCATCGTTAAGACCCCGGAATGAATAAATGGGGCTCCAACGTTTGAATTGCTACTCTGTATTCAGGTTTCGATTGCTTTGGTCCATCAGGGATACGTGATAGCTCTCGAAAATTCCATTCCATTGTGCAAATACTTCCGAAAGAGCAAATATCCATTTGGTACAGTGCGACGCACCGAGAGCAAAAAATAAAAATTCCAGAGTGGCCTTCGTCTACACAGGGCCGTTTTGGCGTTATTTACTTTTTCAGAAGAAAGTTTTGGTTAGAAAACCTTTACTTGGATTTTAGATGCGAAAGACGTGGATTGAGACTTTGGTAAGGGTCGCTGATCACAGAGACAAAATCTGGTATGTGTATACCAGAAATGGAACTAACCCGTAAGAGTTATGATGACAATCATAGAAAATACCCAAGAGGGAGTTGAATTCTGGTAACACAGACCAGTGAGTCAGCACCAGATGGCTCACAGAGTGTTTTATTTCCAAATGTTTGTATCACAAAGTTAATTGATGAAGCCAGAAAGGTCAACTGGTTGATGCAGACATTAGACTGGTAACCAGAAGAGTGTTTCTAGAATGTATCTACCGACCAAACTATGGAATTTGAGCAAAACCCTATTACATTCCACGAAACCGCATCTACAAATATATAGGTGTGTTAAGAACTATTCAGATGCTGGAGGTCAGAAAATATTCCTAGAAAGGCAAATTTCCTCAGTTTTTGCGCTTGTTAGGATCCAAGGAAGGGGATGATGAAAAGCCACCTTATTTTCTACTCTCTGGAGTGTAAAGCCGGTTTGTTGTTCAATGAAAAATTGTTGGAACGTTTGGAAACACGGTGAATGCCGTGAGAGTATCGGATTTGAGAGGAAAGCCGAAGAACAATGAAGTACGAGGCTTTGACTTGGACCTACAGTAAAGCGGTCAAATGAGAGCCTGGAACGATTTCGGATGTTTCGCCAAAACCTTCCCGGAAAAATATGAGTATTGATATTCTGTTGAAACGCTCACACTTAGAGGTTTCTGAAAGTGGAGTGCGCAGTGTGGAGTTGATCAAACATTTCCTTCTGAAAGTTTGGTGGTTGGTCTGGTCACCGCGCTTGGTAGCTGGATTGCAGATTTTTCATCACCAATCGAAGTGATATCGTCAGTTTTGGATTGAGTGGGTGAATTCCTCCTCTTCTGCCTGTGATTATGCAGCTTCTAAACAGTATCTGGTATTTCTGGAAACGGTCTTTGCATTGTTTGATTGTTCTTTTGTGGATCTGACGCGGTCTCAATTTCCTGTGTCTAGTTGGTTCGTTGGGCGCATTCAGTTCGCAGTTATGTGTGCAGTTGTTCCGTTGTGATTCGGCCGTTTTCTTCTTGCATTTTGGTGTGAGTTTATTCCCTTGATTGGCTTACTCAGTGATTCAGGTTACTGTGGGGCCTGAAAGTCCCTGCAGTTAACATCAGCTTGGTCTTAACTCTAGATCCTAGAGTACCTCTGATCTCAGTGAGCGCCCAATTTCTATAATAAACAAACTTGTGAAGTAATAATATTGAAGTTTAAGCACAAAGTCGAGAATCTGGACTTGGTTTTCACAAACAACCAGAGACGTGAGATCCCAGATATGCTAAAAATACAAAGTTCAGCGACGACGAAACACCAACATTTAGGACCAGACTACTTGAAGGGTAAATCTTGCT
>NW_008751820.1:987328-1009528 GCF_000715545.1 Opisthorchis viverrini
GATGAAAATACTAATAAACGGCCAGATACATAAATCTTTCTGGCTCCTAACTTGTGTGTCGGCAGACATTCCTTTAAATATGTACCACAAAGACGGTTTCATTCTCTACATCATTGCTTGTGCACGTTGGTCGCTAACGTTTGGAGAAAACGGCCGATTCACCAGGGACGAGAAGACGGACAACAGCCTGTATTTCTATGCTGGAGGTGGTCGAGTACCTGTTGTGCTGAGTGAGGCGGCTGGACTCAGCGGCAATGCGCTCAAAGATGTTGACGGAGAAATTCATGATTGACATACCCTTCGAGGTGATACCATGTCCGGGCGCATTTGGCGGAGGACCGTGTAGATATAGGTGGCATAGCTCTCCTTCCTCCTTCGATTCTTCCTCTTGTCGGCTGTCAGGACCTTCACTTCTGAAGTCTTCTTCGCAGGCTTGCCTGGAATAACCTTTAGGGTCTTTGCCGCTGTAGATCAACGCATCCAGGCAGATACACAAATCCTTCTAACACCTAACATGTGTGTTGACACTACAAATGCTTTTTCAGTCTCTAAATCGTTGCTTGTGCACACTGGTCGCTGAAGTATGGAGGTTAGTCAGGCGCAAGCAATTTCGTCGTGTCAATATTTGCAGCTCATCGACCGTCAGCGTTAGAGTTCACGGAGGTTTTCGCGTCAGCGGAAAGGTGGCTTGGACGCGTCATGAAAAAATTTTCCGCCAGCTCAGGAACGTATCCCCCGTTTTTGTGCTTCGACGTTTGTAAAGCTGTATCATTTGTATTTCGTACCGAGAACATCTCCTTCAACGTTGTGACAACTTCAAGTGTGTTGTCAGGGTTAGTCTACGTCTTTTATATATCTTTGTTTTTTAAGAGCGGCGCATGAATTCTAGATAGTTTTGGCTTTACTCTACTGCCAGACTCCATCTTGATGTGACTGTTCAAGTCTGACTATTAGAAACCTACATGAACCATAAAATGAGAGATCATCAGTTATCATCAAGGTTAGCACCGCATGCCTCCAACTGTTTGATCTGAGTGTATAATAGATGCTGTTCTTGATCACATGGTTTACACCGAATCACTACAATGACTCCCAAATTTCGAAGCACAACATGAAAGCGTTTTTGGTGCCTTGAGCTGATTACCATTTGGCTCACTACTCTGACCAACATTTTTGAACACAGATCTCCCAACAGATCACAAAGCAACCTTCAGAGCTGGTCGTTAAAGGTTTCACTTTTCAAATTGAACTCATTAGGCATGTGGTTCTGAAAAACTTGAATTCTGGAACACACCTCACAAGCGCCAAACAAGTACGCTCTAAAACATACGGGAATTTAGCTAGCTGACTTTTAAGTTTAGAGGTTGACAAAAAGTTTTGTGCTTGTGTAGGCCGATTTACAACACCCGTCTATTCATTAAGAAAACGGAGTGTATGCAACTTTATCGTCAGTGTAGCGAACGTTATAAGTAGCTTTCACAACGGTAGAAGTTGCCCTGACGGAAGATGATACAACATTTTACAGTAGTTGTCACTCGGTGTCGTCTCAGAATTTGCCACCTAAAACACAGAGGTGTTGCTTAATTTGTAGCTGATTCAACTGCTAGTTTAGCATGATAACTGTAAAAGGAAGAGGGCCTTCGCTGCGGAGTTATCAATTAGAAAATGTCAACTGAACAGTTACAGACTATTGAAAAGGGAAGCAAAACTCTCATATGAATCTTGTTTACCAAAACTAAATATCCATCTTCTACTTGAACGCGTCTTTCTGAACTTTTCTGGATATCCATTGACTGGTACACAATTGCAAGCGAATGCTACAAAGCGACTCTACTGTGGTGGTTAACGGCCTTATGGAGTCTCTAGCGAACAGAACAAATTACCAATGTAAGCCAGATACAAAGTCACAAGGATAAAACCAAGTAAATCTTTGACTGACAGTTCAAAATAGGAGATTCCGTAGTTCCGTATTCCGTTGAACCACCACACCAAGAAAAGCTCTATCTTCCTGTTATTCCAGATCTCCGGTGATCGGAATATTAATCCACAAGTGTGAATATATAAGTCCAGTGTTTGTAGCTAAAATGTTTGTTCATGTTTAGTGTTAGTAGCAGTCACTTATAGCCAACCGATGGTCACGACAACAATCACTGAGCAAAAGTTTCAAAGTCACGTTGGACCCAAAAAGCGGGTGGTAGCGGTTGTATTTCAGTATAACAAACTTTTGTACAGTGATGTGACTGATATTGATGGGGAAAAGGAAGACAATGCTAAGCATGAAAAGGAGCAGTTTACAAATGCTACACCACAAATTCCGCAATAAATCTCACTTTTGAAGAGACGCAAATCGGATTTAGGCGAAAACATACTACTCCGATTCCACTCCCACTAGTAGTATCGCCGTCACACCGGTATAATCGTCATGCACAATGAATGTATACTGGCGTAATCCTGCGGTTGTGAAACAAAAGACGGTGACGTGCGTGGATTTTTTTGACACCTCTATTCTACACCTGGTGACCAGTTTGAGCCACATCTCTTACCAAGTGGATTTTTATCGAGTTTTTATGGAAGTCACATTCACCTGTGAACTCTTCGGGGAGGTGTTCAGTTAATTCCAGATTTTTAAACGCAAAGATATGGGAATTCATTTGAAATAACTTTTGAATATCTCGCACGACTGATCTACAAACTTTAATACGAATAATGTGATTGCTAGGCTCACATTAGGCTCTTAGTACTTCGAGTAAGACTCATCCAAATCAGGATAAGCATAGCATTTGGAACTTCTGGATTGCAACAGCGCTTAGTGGAGGAATTTTGAAGGAATAATTTGCTACGTGTCTAGCTTGTACATGAAGAGTCGGCGCATTAATCAACTGGAAGGAACGAGGTTCAACTAAAAGCCTTCCGGGGCCCATTGGCTGCACAATGCTCTTAGCTGCGAAACCTTTAGGAGTGGAGTAAAACACTTTACGCTGGAATGTTGCATTTTGTTGCGTATGTGCTCAAACCAAAACCTATTCTCATCTTCGTTCATATACTTGCAGCTCACCAAATTTCAATGTCCTCTGAAGCAATCATACCTACGGCGGAAATAATTTTCCATCATCGTTAAGACCCCGGAATGAATAAATGGGGCTCCAACGTTTGAATTGCTACTCTGTATTCAGGTTTCGATTGCTTTGGTCCATCAGGGATACGTGATAGCTCTCGAAAATTCCATTCCATTGTGCAAATACTTCCGAAAGAGCAAATATCCATTTGGTACAGTGCGACGCACCGAGAGCAAAAAATAAAAATTCCAGAGTGGCCTTCGTCTACACAGGGCCGTTTTGGCGTTATTTACTTTTTCAGAAGAAAGTTTTGGTTAGAAAACCTTTACTTGGATTTTAGATGCGAAAGACGTGGATTGAGACTTTGGTAAGGGTCGCTGATCACAGAGACAAAATCTGGTATGTGTATACCAAAAATGGAACTAACCCGTAAGAGTTATGATGACAATCATAGAAAATACCCAAGAGGGAGTTGAATTCTGGTAACACAGGCCAGTGAGTCAGCACCAGATGGCTCATAGAGTGTTTTATTTCCAAACGTTTGTACCACAAAGTTAATTGATGAAGCCAGAAAGGTCAACTGGTTGATGCAGACATTAGACTGGTAACCAGAAGAGTGTTTCTAGAATGTATCTACCGACCAAACTATGGAATTTGAGCAAAACCCTATTACATTCCACGAAACCGCATCTACAAATATATAGGTGTGTTAAGAACTATTCAGATGCTGGAGGTCAGAAAATATTCCTAGAAAGGCAAATTTCCTCAGTTTTTGCGCTTGTTAGGATCCAAGGAAGGGGATGATGAAAAGCCACCTTATTTTCTACTCTCTGGAGTGTAAAGCCGGTTTGTTGTTCAATGAAAAATTGTTGGAACGTTTGGAAACACGGTGAATGCCGTGAGAGTATCGGATTTGAGAGGAAAGCCGAAGAACAATGAAGTACGAGGCTTTGACTTGGACCTACAGTAAAGCGGTCAAATGAGAGCCTGGAACGATTTCGGATGTTTCGCCAAAACCTTCCCGGAAAAATATGAGTATTGATATTCTGTTGAAACGCTCACACTTAGAGGTTTCTGAAAGTGGAGTGCGCAGTGTGGAGTTGATCAAACATTTCCTTCTGAAAGTTTGGTGGTTGGTCTGGTCACCGCGCTTGGTAGCTGGATTGCAGATTTTTCATCACCAATCGAAGTGATATCGTCAGTTTTGGATTGAGTGGGTGAATTCCTCCTCTTCTGCCTGTGATTATGCAGCTTCTAAACAGTATCTGGTATTTCTGGAAACGGTCTTTGCATTGTTTGATTGTTCTTTTGTGGATCTGACGCGGTCTCAATTTCCTGTGTCTAGTTGGTTCGTTGGGCGCATTCAGTTCGCAGTTATGTGTGCAGTTGTTCCGTTGTGATTCGGCCGTTTTCTTCTTGCATTTTGGTGTGAGTTTATTCCCTTGATTGGCTTACTCAGTGATTCAGGTTACTGTGGGGCCTGAAAGTCCCTGCAGTTAACATCAGCTTGGTCTTAACTCCAGATCCTAGAGTACCTCTGATCTCAGTGAGCGCCCAATTTCTATGATAAACAAACTTGTGAAGTAATAATATTGAAGTTTAAGCACAAAGTCGAGAATCTGGACTTGGTTTTCACAAACAACCAGAGACGTGAGATCCCAGATATGCTTTGATTGGTTTACTCAGTGATTCAGGTTACTGTGGGGCCTGAAAGTCCCTGCAGTTAACATCAGCTTGGTCTTAACTCTAGATCCTAGAGTACCTCTGATCTCAGTGAGCGCCCAATTTCTATAATAAACAAACTTGTGAAGTAATAATATTGAAGTTTAAGCACAAAGTCGAGAATCTGGACTTGGTTTTCACAAACAACCAGAGACGTGAGATCCAAGATATGCTAAAAATACAAAGTTCAGCAACGACGAAACGCCAAAGTCAGCAACATTTAGGACCAGACTACTTGAAGGGTAAATCTTGCTGGGAGAATACACACAACGGTAGAAACTATAGAGTATCCACATTTGAATAAGGACTTCATACACACCTGATCATCCGTGGGAGCGAGCCTTGTAATATCTACACCCGGTTGCCCAAGAATATCCTTCGGAAGCGGAATGGATGCATCAGCTTGCGCGGAACTAAAAAATTAGGCATCCGTGATATAGAGTTGTAATCCTTGAGATGTTTACCCCATAAAATCCGGTTGCCCAAGAATATCCTTCGGAAGCGTCGTTACGAATGGATGCATCAGCTTGCGCGGAGCTAAAAAATTAGGCATCCGTGATATAGGGTAGTAATCCTTGAGATGTTTACCCCATAAAAGCTTTTTATAGCACTCTTTAGTGGTCAATATATTTTTCAAGTTCTAACAGCCCACTGCTTATCTAGCTCATAGTGGATATTAGCATTAAAGTTCTTTTCTCAAAACCGCCCTGAATATCTCTAGTGGACGCTTGAAAATTTTCTGTACGCATAAAATATGAAGGCAAAATGCGCTTTTCTCCGGAGTCACCCAAAAAGAAATTCATTTATTTTTTGTCTAAGCAGAGCACATCACTAGGCGAAAAATGAAGTTTTGTAGATTTCATCAATGTACATTCCAAGATGATACACTATTCTAGTTTATTCTGAATCATCAATCACGAGAAAACTAAAGCTGAAGATGAGATTCTGACCGAGGCCTGTTTGAAGAGGGATCGAATTTCGATGACTGAACGAGTTCCAGTACAAACCTGAATATGGCTAGGTTACAGTTAAGAACATTTATCAGTGATTTGAGATGTCTCCAGATAAGTATCACCTACTAATCAATAATTACACCAAGCATTCAACTGAAAAGATGGACAGGAAGTCTTTAGCCGGCCTACTTCCGTTTCACATAAAGTCAAGTCAATCTGTGTCAAACAAGCAAGAAATGTTCTACAATTCGAAGCGTGGACTCAGCTCGTTTAAATTTTGGGTTCCGGATATGATCATGAAAGAATCTGCCAAAAATAGGCCCAAAGGAAGGCCCATACCAAACTCTGCCGATAAATTTGACTGTCGAAATCGAACTGGCGAGCAGAAATAGGTGCTTATGTTACATGATAGAAATGTACATACCTAAACATTTTGATCCCCAACTGTATCAGGAAGAAAGGGGTCACTGCCGTCTCGCTTCTGAATAACCTGGACGCGTAAATACTAGGCAGATATGCTAAAAATACAAAGTTCAGCAACGACGAAACGCCAAAGTCAGCAACATTTAGGACCAGACTACTTGAAGGGTAAATCTTGCTGGGAGAATACACACAACGGTAGAAACTATAGAGTATCCACATTTGAATAAGGACTTCATACACACCTGATCATCCGTGGGAGCGAGCCTTGTAATATCTACACCCGGTTGCCCAAGAATATCCTTCGGAAGCGTCGTTACGAATGGATGCATCAGCTTGCGCGGAGCTAAAAAATTAGGCATCCGTGATATAGGGTAGTAATCCTTGAGATGTTTACCCCATAAAAGCTTTTTATAGCACTCTTTAGTGGTCAATATATTTTTCAAGTTCTAACAGCCCACTGCTTATCTAGCTCATAGTGGATATTAGCATTAAAGTTCTTTTCTCAAAACCGCCCTGAATATCTCTAGTGGACGCTTGAAAATTTTCTGTACGCATAAAATATGAAGGCAAAATGCGCTTTTCTCCGGAGTCACCCAAAAAGAAATTCATTTATTTTTTGTCTAAGCAGAGCACATCACTAGGCGAAAAATGAAGTTTTGTAGATTTCATCAATGTACATTCCAAGATGATACACTATTCTAGTTTATTCTGAATCATCAATCACGAGAAAACTAAAGCTGAAGATGAGATTCTGACCGAGGCCTGTTTGAAGAGGGATCGAATTTCGATGACTGAACGAGTTCCAGTACAAACCTGAATATGGCTAGGTTACAATTAAGAACATTTATCAGTGATTTGAGATGTCTCCAGATAAGTATCACCTACTAATCAATAATTACACCAAGCGTTCAACTGAAAAGATGGACAGGAAGTCTTTAGCCGGCCCACTTCCGTTTCACATAAAGTCAAGTCAATCTGTGTCAAACAAGCAAGAAATGTTCTACAATTCGAAGCGTGGACTCAGCTCGTTTAAATTTTGGGTTCCGGATATGATCACGAAAGAATCTGCCAAAAATAGGCCCAAAGGAAGGCCCATACCAAACTCTGCCGATAAATTTGACTGTCGAAATCGAACTGGCGAGCAGAAATAGGTGCTTATGTTACATGATAGAAATGTACATACCTCAACATTTTGATCCTCAACTATATCAGGAAGAAAGGGGTCACTGCCGTCTCGCTTCTGAATAACCTGGACGCGTAAATACTAGGCACATCATCACGTCAGTACTTCACGAAGTTCTCCAACAGCACTTCATCAAGTTGGGGGTGGATAACCAAAGCTGCACAACTATCCCAGCAGGAAATTATTGTGTCACCATCGTTTTCGGCGGGTAGGCATTGAAAAATTGAACAAAATCACCTCGCTTCCAGAAGATCACATTTAGAAGGCGAGTTGACTTTTGCCTCACAAAGCCGCTCCTACCAAGCATTTTGCGCCAGTCCAAATAATCGGGGTTGCATTGCAGCACTGAGCTATTCCCGAGTGGTCTGCTCGCTTTGGAGAATTATGACGCACCACGTTTAAAAACCATCCGTTATTCTACAGTTTGTGTGGTTGAGTGCCAATATTCCCCCCTGAACTATGAACACATGTCTATTCCGAGAGGAATCACTGTTCCATACCTTTGCAATGAATGGCAGAAAGACGGAGTCTTCGTGTTGCTTAATTTTACTCGCCGAAAGTTCCTCTTTTCACTTTAAAAAGCCTTCTTTCGTTAGTTTAGGGGCGTCGCCTTGGGAAAATTAGCCCTTTTTTGGGAAAAATACGTTGGCTTTTCAAAACCGTCAACGTCCGGGATTAAAATTACAGCCTAAATTGTCTCAGAGATGGATTTTCGTCGTGCAGTTGTTGTCTTGACTATGCTTACGTTAAGAGTTAGGTGTCATTGGTAGCACACCAATACCGAGATAAGTTGTACTCAACCCACGTGCCTCGCATTGTGCTATTGGTTTTTGAGAAGGACCTCCATTAATAATTAAACGCTTACATCCAAGTAAGTTCGATTTGATAGCACTTTATAATATGCTAATTTCGAATGCGTTGGCTCAGTTCGTAAGTTTGCACGAATCCCTTGCAATAAAAACAAGGGGAACGGCATGGCTGAATAATGAAGATTGGTTAGCATGGTTATAAGTAATAGAACAAGACGGGTTGTAAATTGCACACGCTAGCTGCACGTACGTCTTGGTTGGCTGAACGGGACGAGTTTCTTGGCTATTTTGGGTCAGAAAAAACTCACACACAAATTCGCTGCATAAAACACACTTTCTACCCTCTACGCCATTAAAGATGAATCGTTTGGCACTTTGGTTTTGCCTCTGCCAAATACATCATAGTTTGACATTCAAGTAAGTTGAAAACTGAACACTTTCCCGCAATACGGACAGAGTGGAACTGTACTACCCAACCGTTGGTTTGGATGAAGCCCTAACTTATTCGGGCATCCACGTAAGTGGTACACGTGTACGTATACGAATTAAAAACAGAAACCTCTTACTGGAGAAATCGAGGTTGGAATTCCACCGCAACGATTTGTCGTGCTCCTTGATGTCGCTTCTGATCTAATCATGCTTTCTTCATCCGGCTGCAACGCCGTTCACTGGCGGAAAGCTCGCAAATTCAACAAAGACATTTCCCATACGGTTCAGTCTCAAAATAGACACTTTGGACGCAATTATCACACGGGTCAAGTCAAGGTTCAACTATTTGCTGACTACGTTTACGTACGTTTGTTCTGCGCTTCATTCAACACTCAACCTATTTAAGTTTGGCGGTCGTTGGCTTGGTCTAATGGAATTCGGGCTGGTGTGTGAGCAGGTGAAAAACATTGTTGTTCTCCCGGGAATCGATGGCATTATCGGTCTGAGTACAAAGACATTATCGCCAGATGTTTCTCATACCCTGCTGGACAGAGTTACTACGACCTACCCCTATTACTATGAGATATTTTGGCTTTCGTTCGTTGGGTACGTAAAGTTTTACCATTTTCAACCAGTATATTACACAATATCATGCAGTTGATATCCGTAGACACTATATTGTCCTGCCTCCCGGTGAACACTCGTTTGAAGTCATTTAACATAACGTTCTTTTTTAAATTTGGGTTAAGTTATCCAGTCAGCACAAATATGCATTTTGAAGCCGAGTTCCACGTGAACTCCCTCCATCCCCTTTCGTAACCATGAACGGTGCATGTCAGACGAAACGGATTTCACCGCTCTCCTTGTATATTCAAAAACGTCATTAATCTGCTATTTGCAGAACACATTACCAGTCACGTGGATCTTGTGTCCAAAGACTGTCTGTCACTCTGCGAATTAGCCACTTAAACTGCAAAAATAATTCGTGTCTCAAATTCACCAAGGTACGGTTTACACTCCATCGGAAATTTAGTGATCCGTTGTTCCACTTCCCCTTGAGATTATGTGGGTTCTACTAGGCGAAGAAATTTCTAGGTGTCCCCTTAACGAAGGTAAAACAACTCTATGAGGCATTCCGGTCATTTGGCTTGCACTCGCTGGAACTGCGGCAAGGGCACCAATGTTGGGACCTCAAATGCTCCCCACTACTCGGACAGTCTTGGGTCGCTGAGAGGAAATTACCAACCCAGGCTTAATGTATCAACTGCCTACTCGATTCCTTGTATCCATGCCTTTGATAACTAGGTCATTACCGTTTATTCCAGGAACGACATTGATGTCCAGGAAGAAGGGCCAATTGCAGAGCTTCATTTTGGGAGCTCACCAGTTTCCGGATTTGTCGAACCAATGCACTATTTTCCCTTTTATCCGCGGCCAAGATGGTTAATTGAATTTATTCGGTGAGTTGAAACTGTGTTTGCTTTTTTCCACATGCTTGGATAACGTTGCTGTAGGAAGAGGGATACGCTGTCCACTTTCCAAGTCACTCACCTGATTGTGCAATCATTCTGCGTTAAAAAAAATTAGACAGTGCAGTAAAACAAAGTGACATGTTACGAGCTGTTGGACATTACGAGCTGTTTAACATTATCTGGCATATCAGTTCACATTTAAGATCAATGGGAATAGCATTTGTAAACGATTTATTGTGACTATCCATTGTTATTCTGCGTCCTCGAGTGATACAGGTTGTGGTCCCATTTTGGTGATGCAATGGACTTGTTTCTGGTTTCTGACAAGCTACATCCCTCAAACAGTGAAATTTCGCAACGTACTTGCATTTTCTGGTTTCTGACAAGCCACATCCCTCAACCAGTGAAATTTCGCAACGTACTTGCACTTGATAAGCCAGGAAAAAACAAAATTCAAAGAACACTGGCTCTCCTGTTGGGTTTTCTGCAAAATGAATTTGGTGACTTAAGAAACAAGTTGAATGTCGTCCACCGAAGACCAGGGGAATTCTTTGCTTACTGTTAATTCTGACTCGACATTTGTCCAACGCTTTCGGTCAAATTGTTTCACTGCGTGGCTCTACCCATGGGACCTTGGTAAAAGGTACTCCAACTGCCCAGTTCAGCGAACAGACCACCGACAAATTAGTTCACCACAGCATAAGATAGGTTCAGAGATATCGGGGTAGTTGACCGAGCTGGTGCCTGGTGAGACAATAGATACGCACGAGAGGATCAAAGAACACATTGGCATTGCTCGAATTCCACGTTCAGTAAGCAAAAGCTCGGGTCGCAAACAAGGAAACTTTAGTATGTTAGGCGGTGGAAGAGAACCCACCTGATAATTTACTAAATTCTCTTCTGGAGGTATCTGACAGACAGCTAAAACTGATCAAGTCAAGAGCCGAAAAAGGTGATTGAAGTTTGCCAGCTGGCTATCTTTGTGAATTCCCACTGGATGAAGCCGTCCCACAATCAATGAGTTGATTCAAAGATCATCTACGACACTTTGCAGTTTACAACGTGTTTCATATTTTCATTACTTAAATTAGCGTTCCGGTGAATGCATTCGTCTCTCGTACAAGGTGTTTTGTCCCGGTTAGGCCATTGTTCTGTCTCAAGAGGACTGGTCGCACGCTTAGCATTTGTGACTGTTTTCTCGTGGACATTGCACAAGGAAACCGACAGAGTCCGTCTAGATACCCGGCAACACAAGCAAGTAGTAATACCCAGCAAAACACTTACCGATGAGATCAAGAGGACTAGCAAGTAAGCATAACTACCGCGAGTAAGTTGATGCTCAACATAATTTTTGCAAGGAACCAAGTGTGGCTGCGGACGAAGAAGGGTCAATTTTGATTGCCGGCGTACTGTAAAAAAGGAAGAAGACCTTCGCTGCGGAGTCGTTTCTTAGGAGACACCAACTGAACAACTACAGACCATTGGACAGGGAACATCTCGTATTCATACTGTTTACAAAAACTGAATATCCATCTTCTACTTGAACGCGTATTCCTGATTTTTCCTGGATATTTATTGACTTTTACTTAAATGCAAGCGAATGCTACAAAGCGACTCTACAAATTCCACAAAAGATCTCATGTTTCAAGAGATGCGAAGCGGATTAACGAGAGACCATACTACTCGCGCGCCCCATCAGTAGTATCCGCCGTTGCACTGGTATCATTCCGCCTCACAAAAGAACAAGGTTCAGCGAGCACGCTGCCTTTAGTTCCCACCTAGAAGAATAAAACGAGGTTCTTCCTAGTTGAATCGGTTAGCAAGTGAAGATTACTCACAACCCGCAGTCAGGCAATACCGATTAGGTCACATTGTATTGTCTACAAAAAAGTTAACTCACAGCTTGAAACTCGAGGCAATTTTCAGACTGAAGCACCCCCATGTGCTGGGCACTTGCGTCGGAGGGTCTGTTGATCCAAAGATCATTGGCACCAAGGATGCAAGGTCTCTCAGAACAAGCTGGAAAAAGTTTAGGAGCCGTAGCTCTGCGTATAAACAGTTACACAAGAACTTCATGTTTCAATATGACATACACCAAACTGGAATCTGACTCACTATCCTTCATTTCAGTGTGAAATTAGGAGACGTTGTGGTATTCGATGGACCCGTATTGGGTGAGCCAATAACATCCACCCAGTTCATGATTGTACACGACCGCCACTTGACGGGTTTGACTCGCGTTTTTGGCGAAATGAGGCACGAGGGAGTGTATCGATACGTTGAATGTGATCGGATACCGACGCTTCCTCACTTGGCGTTTGAATACAAATCTGGAGTACTGAGGCTCACCGGAGAACAGTACATTTTAAAGGTAGGTTGTATTTCAAAATCACTTTATCTGATTAGTAAAGGTCTGCAAATATCACAGTATTTTCGCCTTCATAGAAAGGCCTCATCGCGTAATTGTTTTCGCAAAATCAATTCAGTTCGAGTGACTCAATATTCTGTGGAAAACGCAGACAATGGTCAAGTAAAATTAGATAGGCAAGGAGTTTGTGGCAGTGAAGTTATGTTGGCTTATGGCCTGATTTTATCATTTGTACTTCACTATCAAATCAAAAAAGTTTTTCAATCACAAAGTGTACTGTGAGAATTAAGTTTCGAACTTATATCGGTATAACCAGACGAACTAGAAATCCAGAAATCAGCGCAGCGTAACAACCAGCACGTATGTATTCGAATTGGCAAATATGAACAGCATATGGAATATTAAAACAAGAGAATAATGAATAGAGCAACGAATAGAGTATCAGTCATGTTCATCACATCCGCCACACCTTGAATTAGCGTGCGGATGTTTATAGTCCAGTGGTGGTCTTGACCGCAATCTTTCGGATCTTCTCGGAATGGAAACTTCAGAATCTTCACAGGTTGTGTGTTCTTCAGATAAGTTTTATTCAGATACCATAAGATCATCTACAAAGGACTAATTAGTTTTTGAAACAGCAGGAGTGCCGTTAACAGACTGACCTCTGGTATTGAACTCAACCTGGTCAATGTGCCTCCGATGACAAGAGAGATCATCCAAATCGAGAATTGTGACCATTCGTTTGCCATTTGATGAAAGCACTATTCCTGTTGCGGGTCGTAAATCATTACCCTTGAAAAATGTAACATCAGCCGTTTTGGCACAGTCAAGACTTGTACGCAACGAACGAGATTTAAATAGAAGCGCGGGACTCTTCCCAGTAACGGAATGGACGGCGTTCCTGTATTGCATTAGAAAATTATCAATCCCACGGTCCAATTCCACAAAAGTAGTGGGAGAGAGTGAAATAATAGCAGATTTAAGTATTCGGACAAAATTTTCAGCAAGTCCATTCGACTGGGGATGTCGCGGAGCAGTAAACAGATGTCGACAACCAAGACCCTTCAACCATTCCTCGAGGAATTTTGCAGTGAAGTGTGTGCCGTTGTCAGTGACCAAAACAGTTGGTACACCTTCGTGGCTGAATACTTTCCTCAAGGCTTGCTGAGTGAATTCGGCACTTGGAGAAGTAGTTAGAAAAACTTCAGGCCAACGGGAATATGCGTCAATAAGAATTAAAGCATAGTATTTACCAAGAAAAGGACCACAGTAGTCAGCATGAACTCGTTGAAATGCTTCACAAGTAACTGGCCACGGATGCCACTGTGAAGACTTGTTATGAATCTTATGTGCACACTTAACACAATTCTTAGCAGTATGCTTGATATCAGCATCCAGTTCCGGCCACCAGCATGACAAGCGTGCAAGGGATTTCATTTTATCGACACCCAGATGACCAGAGTGTAAATCTGCAAGAACAGCCGCTCGCTGAGTCGGTGGAATGACAACTCTATCCTCAAAACACAGCAAACCATCCGGAGTAACGGACAAGCTTTCGCGGCGACAGTAAAAAGCAGGAAATCGGCGTCGTTCTTGCTGCGTCCAGCCACGTCGCAGTGCAGAGAAAATGGGAGCGAAATATCTTTTAGTGTCAGCAACAAGCACATCCCGCTTGACTGGTAATGGTTGAATCAGTAGACAATCTGAGTTGTTTGAATCAGAGTCACATGATAGAATTCTTGACAAGAAATCGACATGAGGAATCATTTTCGCACTACGATGAACTACTGTGTAGGTGTAAGAACTCAATGCAATAATCCACCGTTGCACCATAGCGGCAGATGACTTCGCCAGAGACTTCGTTGGATGATACAAGAACTTCAAAGCCTCGTGATCAGTAGCAATGGTAAAGTTCAATCCAAAAAGATACTTATGAAGCCGTTTGACAGCCCAATATACAGCAAGTGCTTCTCGTTGAGTCTGAGAATATCCACGTTCGGCTTTTGAAAGTCGACGGGAAATGCAGATCACTGGTCTACCACACTGTTCGAGGATTGCTCCTATTCCAGTGGGAGAAGCATCAGTAATGATCGTCGAATGATGTTTGGCGGAAAATGGCTTCAAAACAGCTGAAGTCTGAAGATAACCAAGCAGTGCACGCAACGCCTTCTCATGGTTGGAAGACCAAGAAAATTGATTGGAAGATATGACATCAAACAGACAACTTGCGTGTTTGGCGAAATTAGGAATGAAACGAGAGTAATACTGAAGTGCTCCTAGAACTGAACGCAGTTCTTGTAGATTGGTCGGTGATGGCGCATTTACTAAAGGGGATAGACGTCTTGTATCAGGTTTAAAACCGCTGCCATCCACAATGTAGCCAAGGCATGAAAATGATGGGACACCAAAAGTGCATTTTTCAGGATGAATAGCTACATTGAACTCAGAAAATCTCTTCAGTAAAGACAACAGACGCATATCATGGGTAGCTTTGTCAGCAGCGTGCACAATGACGTCATCTTGGTACGTCTCAACACCCTCCAAATCTTTTGCAATAGTATTCATAACTTGCTGAAATACAGCTGGTGAAACGTTCAGACCAAAGGGAAGAAAATTGTATCGGAATAACCCAAAGGGTGTGTTGATCACGGTAAGGTTACTGGAGGCTTCGTCCAGTGGTATTTGAAGATAAGCATCTTTTAAATCGATTTTTGAAAACACACTTGAACCTGATAAACGATACAATACATCTTCTGGCTCTTCCGTGGTGCATGTACGTTGTAGTAGCCGCGTATTTAGCGTAAGCCGGTAGTCACCACAAATTCTCGGAGTAATACCATCAGCCTTCAGTGGGGTAACTATCGGAGTTGCTCAATTCGATGACTCGACAGGAGTCAGTATTCCTTTCGCACACTTTGAATTTACTGCTTGGCGAACAGACTCGCGTAAGCCAAATGGAATAATCCGTCTCTTAAGAAACATAGGCTCTCCTGTAACTTCGAGCCTCACCTTGGGAATTTGCATGCCACCTGTAGCCTTAGAACATTTGAGAGTCAATTGTTTGAGTTCATTCTCGTTCACAGAAGTCAGTAAGGTGGTGCTGGTCTGCAGTGAGCGCAGAACTTTGAGTCCGATAATTGGTGGTCCCGACATTGAAACCAAAATACAATCGATAGAGGTACCTTGGGATAACCTCACAGGGATCGTGCAACTACCAACTAAAGGTACAGAATGTTCAGTTATGCCGCGAATGTTAACATCTGTATTCACTCTCACGGCACTGGGGTAGAATGCAGTTATATCTGATTGTGGAATCATGGACTCAACACTACCAGTGTCAACAATCAAGTCGTGCTTTTGACCTGAAGCAGATATCAAAGTTTTAAAAACATGTGACGAATTTTGGGACAAAACAGATAGAGAAAGGGTAGAAATGTCTTCCGATAATGTTTTTACATCAGTACTTCGGTCGGAAGTTTGGTGACACACTTTTTTGGTCTTACAGACAAGTTGGATGTGCCCTGTTTTACCGCAGATAAAACACTTCGCTCGTCTGTGGGGGCATGAATATCCGGAATGGTTTCGTCCACAAGACTAACATTTCCCAAAATTTGAGCCATTGGATTAGGGTTAGGATCTGCGAAGTGACGTTTTGATGGATTTGGGGCACGAAAATCTGTTCGAGGTTTGAATTTTTTGTTCGTCTGCATCCTTGAATTATTTCTTTTAGAATAAGTTAACAAGATTGCTTCCTCAATCTTCGTCACATGCGTCGCATCTTCATACTGCTGACATATTTTCCGAATAGTTTGAAATTTCTGATCCGGACAGAGTAGCAACTTCTGCCGTAATTCGGGCGTTTGAATGCCAGCAATGAGCCTATCACGCAGCTGATCTTCCGATTGGGCACCGTAGTCACATACGGCTGCCTGTGTCTGCAGCTGCAATACCAAATCACGAACCGACTGAGAACGAGAGCGGGTCAACATATTGAACCTAGCTCTTTCGGCTGTTACGAAGTTAATCGGTTTGAAGAACCTTTTTCTTCAATGCAGTGTAAGAAATATCGATTGGAGATTCAGGATATACTAAATTCTTGACCAAAGTATATGCCTCCATGCCAACGAAATGTAGGAAATATGCAGTGAGTTTCTCATCATCCACATCGGATTTTGTGAGGCACCGTATGTCGAACCGTTCCAAATAATCCTCTACGTCACGCGCCGTTGAATTGACATCTAATGTCTCCATTTCGGCAGGCATGATGAATCGTTCCAATCGCGACGCCAAAATGTGAGAATTAAGTTTCGGACTTATATCGGTATAAACAGACGAACTAGAAATCCAGAATTCAGCGCAGCGTAACAACCAGCAGGTATGTATTCGAATTGGCGAATATGTACAGAATATGGAATATTAAAACAAGAGAATAATGAATAGAGCAACGAATAGAGTATCACTCATGTTCATCGCATGTACTCTTCGGAAAGCTGTCCTCATTCCCTTTCCTATGAAGTTGCTGTTGAATTCGAAAAAACATTATTTTGAAGTCAGTTTGGCTATCGAGGGAGATTCGTTTGAATCCGAGCTGAATTTCTCATTCTTTGCCTGAAGGTGCGGCACATAGTCTGTCTCTTGTTTGATGTTATAAGACATTTGAGATGCTCCACCATATTTCCATGAACGACATTAGGTTGAAATACATCATGAACGGTATACGAATCAAAATTCCGATAATCGTCCTGTGAAAATACAGTTAATGTGCAATTTGCGTCCAATTTGATGCAATTTCGGTTCGAAAGGAACACGAAGTTTACGGAGACTTGGATACTGTGCCTGCCTGATGATCCTGAGAAGAGCGAAACCGTTGCTGGGCTGTCGATGATTTCTCAGAAACCTCGTGAGTCAAGCAAATCTATTCAGGAGCCGGAAAACACGCTGGCTTTACTTGCTGAAGTTTCTATCACCAGGAATTCGGAGAGTGTAGGACACGCAGCCACGCATTGGAGGTGAAAGCACATCCAGTTATTTCAAGAATCGGATAGCTATGCCCTGAAGATGATAGCTTTGGCGCAAGAGCTGAAGGCACTGCATTATTTGATTTGTGATGAAAAAAGGTAGGACTGTGTAGGTGAGCAAATGGCTGTAAAGGAGATTGGCAAACTCCGTTGCCCAAGCTGCAGAGAAGCGTTGAATGATATACCCCGCCTTGAGCTTTTAACTGAGTCTGAGTCACAGTGCAGTTGGAGGTGAGCCGCTAGCCTCTGGCTCAGCAGTTGCAGGTGGCCTGGCCGGCCTAAGAAGTTGAAGCTCAAGCATTACCGTCTGAATTTTGATGCGTATTCCCACGGTAGGTAGCTTATTGAATAACGCTCCGGAGGTCACGGTCAGCCATTGAGCGAGCGGAGAGTGCGGTTTTCGGGGCCGACATTTTGTAAATTGTCCTATCCTAGGATAAGGCAGCATTGCTGCCTACATGAATATAGACATTCTGGACACCCAAGAGTATACATTACTATTTCAAGACTCCCCAGACCGAGTCATACTACGAATTTTCACAGTACGAAGGCTTGCCATTTTTCATCGGGCAGCCCGTCTCCATTTGGCCTTTTGGACTTGGTTTCTCCTTGTAGAACGGAGTTTTAGCCGGTACCGTAGGCGCGTTCACTGTACCTTTTATGCCTGACAATCGGGTGAATTTGGCAACATCAGGTTGGGTTTTTTCTACTCAACACTTTACTGTCGTCTCATTCTTCAATGAATGAATGGTAGATCTCAAGACTACGGAGTATGACTGGGTAGAGATTTTCTCGGGGTAAAGCTGTCAGAATATCACAACAACTAACGGTCAAATTTGGGGACACGTATACTTTCCCGTCTTTACTGTCCTTTGACTAAAATGGACTTTAGTCCGGGAGGGATGGAACTTTTTATTTTGTACACACAGCTGATTCATTCCAAGGAAGACAAGAAAGAATCTAAATGCCTCATGTAATCAACATTATCACTAGCTGATTTTTAGGTCAAAATCCTGTATCCATGGTGACACATGGAAGAAGACGTCTTCCGACAAACTGACCACCATTATTCTGTTCTAACGCAAGGTCAGCGCACAACCGCGGACAGTCGTTGGCTAGGCGGCCACAAGCTCGTCAGTGCGATCGGTCACGTGTCAGGTCTTGTAGGGTCTTTAGCCATGCGCGAAAACGATCAAGTGGACCACATCTTCGATGGCAAAAAGGCTAAAAGTGACCTGCCTGACAACATCCACCTTGATTTCAAGTTATCACAAGGCTTCCACCGCACTCGGCAAAACCTTCTTTTGGAGTGGAGTATGGTCCCTACTGGCAGATGATACAAATAACTGCCAGCCCACTCTGCACTTTTGCAGGTGGACGTAGGTGGAAATAGTTTGTCAAACATCGCGTCACACCTCATGCTAGAGAGCAAATTAATTCGGTCCTCGAAAGAAGCGTGGCGGCAAATTTTGCTGGAACATGTTACGGTCAACTATGGTATGATTACAATGGCAATAAAGTCATATTATAATACCAAGCTAGTGACAACTTAGTTAGAATTTTCACTACAATGTCAACTTTCACATTCTATCACGAGATCAGGACAAACCCTCTTGCTGATTCATATAAACTATAAAAACTGGGCGAATCGAGGAACCTTATTAAAGAATTTCTCAGGCAAACGAGAAACTTGTGGAGAACGAAAACAAATAACATGGATGGAAGGAGGTCAGTGGATGACCACCATGAGCTGTTCAAAAAACGGCAGTGAAAATTTTGTGAACGCAAACAAATGCAGCGAATCTTTCTAAAAATTAGAACGTCAACTCAAGAAACAAGAACTTTATCGTCATCATGTATGAGTCCCTTCGAACCGATTTCCGATCATTTTCACGCAATCTAAGGTAATTTTGAAACGAATTCAAGGGGTGGTCAATGTTGAAACAGTTCACCGTCAAAATCTCCATATTCTTACATTCACAGAGTCGGAGTCCAACTACCGGTGAAGTACGATGCTTTATCCCGTTTGCCTTCACAAATATGGCACTTCCAAAGTACATGCTTTTGGGAACATCATTCTTGAGAAATTTCATTACGGTGTTTGATGTCAACGGATCGCGTCTTGGGCTGGGAGTCAAAGCTTGATCACCATGTGCGACGGTTATTGTTATTGTTTCCTTCGCTGCATTCATGCTGTATGAAATTTAAAAAAAAACTTTTTCAACGTGAATCACGTTATGCTTTTCGTCGAAAAATCCCGGGTTGAATGCATTGATCATCGCTGAGCAACCGCGTTTCGGTCTTCGTTGAGGCCAACTGAGGTTCGAAAACATCTCAGTGTCTGATCCACACATACACTTTAAGATACGAAATCGAATCACACTTTCACTGTCACTCGGTCCAATCTCATCTTTCTCTAACCTGAGTTTCGGTTCTTCTTTAACCCTGGCTATCGAATTGCAGTCCAATCCAGGCCGTTATTTGGTTTCCCTGGCTTAAATTGAAGGTTCAAATGTTGGGAAAATACAAACTAAGGGCGGAGGGCAATCGGTTTGAAATGAGGATACCGGGACAATCGCATTTAAACACAGGGTATCTTTTCAAATGCTGAAATATTTAAATGCCTTCAAGAAACCTACTGAGACTTTATTAAAACTGTGGCAGTCATTTTGTATCTACGCATACTACTAACTGCGAAGACATGCGGTGTATACATCGTTTTCTGAGCCATAACTCTGTCAGATTGATTTAATTCAGTAAGTCTAACAAACAACTTGGACGATGTATTTGAACCGAAATCAAAAGCAACGAAAAGCTCAGTTTGAAGAACTGAAACAATACCACATTGTTACCAAACAAGTTTCTCAGGTTCGGTAAAACGTCAATAAACGTCGAAAAGTGATGGAACTGCCGCAAACCTCTTTTTAGTTCACTGAACAGACCAATAACTGTTGAAACCGGCCAATCCTACAGTATTCCGCGACACTGCCAGCTGTAGTGAAACTGTCCAAGGAATTGAATGGCAACTTTTCAAGACATCCAGCCCATTGGCTTAGTTCGTTGGATGGGCACAAGAGTGTGCCACTAAGGGAGAACGTGTTGTGTAACGTTCACAGAGATCAAGTTGGATCCCTACGGTGATCTAAACGTAGACTGGTCTTATTCAAATTTCTTTCGGTGCAATGAAGACGCAGACTACATGTTCGAGTTGTATAGAAGGCCTTCGCATTAAAGCAAATCGATATGACCAACCTGGGTGGGCGATGGTGTTTGTCATATCGCGACCCTCCAGAAAGATGGCCAGGTCTCCGTCGAATTTTTGTGTGACCAAGAAGAGTTGTCTGGGTTGCAGGAGAGTCACTTGAAACCCATTCGGATCTCTTGTTTATGATGATTTTAAGCAATTAAATGGACAGTTATGCCTTCACTGACGACTGGGTCGTGTGTGCAGGAATTCAGGTATTTTCTCAATAGACGTTTGAAGCCACTGTAGTCGAGCTGAGAAGAGCTAGTATGAAGATCAATGCCCTGTACACCAAAGTGGTGATGTTGTGTTCTAACAGGAAACATCGGGCGGCAGTGGTCTCATTCGCTAAGGAACTCATCACTCCTATGGGTCCGACAGACAGTGTGACATATTCGGACATTTGCTTTAACTTCAAGGGCAAATGGGTGTGAAAAGATCGACAGCAGCTGCTCAAATGTTTGATAAGATGACATGTGTCCCGTTGAAGTCACAACAAATAGTCGAGAACCTACCTGATATCAAGGCTGACATGCTCGGTCGCGCTAGGCTAAGTCCACCAAAACACGCCAAAATGTTTGATAATTACATTAAGTGATCTATTTGTGGCTGACCAGTTTGCCGGAGTACAATATGATCAGCTAAATATATGCCACGCGCTCGGTGTCTCAAGTCTGAATGCAACGATCCTGAGGCAGCGGAGAGCGCGTACGGAAAAAACTGCTCTCTGCCTGATGCCAAGTACTACTCACTGTGGTCAGTCATTCCACATTTGGCAAGATGTTTCGGGATTTCAGTCTTCCGGCTCGAGTCTAGGGTGCATGCGTATTCACCAAGGAAGAGCTTATGGCTTCTTTGGGCATTGGTCTGCACGACAGCGTTAGCGGTGGCGGTTTCCGAGAGTTGGTCCCTTCGCCTTTGTGGAATCGATGGCTTGTGTTTTCTCAGTTATTTATCCACGGTGTTCAACAGGACGCTGGCTGAATGGAAGGAGAGTTAGAACCGCGAGGCGTATTCATGGTGGCCAGATGATCTGTCGTGGAAACTGTGGCTTAGTACATGTTCTGTAGTCAGGATAGATCAGGCATGCTGCTAGATGTGTTCGTCATAATCAGGTTGTGGGAAGGAACCCGCACATCATCTCACTCGCCTGAGGTATACTGTCTTCGAGGAGCTGAGAGCACCCAGGTCGATGTTTTCCACCTTTTCGCCTCTTCTACGTTCGATTGGTCCGAGCAAGTGTGATAGACCCTCTGATGGGCGCCGAGCATCCGCGCTAAATGAAAAGAAGCAGAATTATGGCGCTGATGATTCTTCTATCACCACCAAGCCCCACATGCAATCAATTATGGTGTCAACTTTTTCGTCCATCATCATCATCATTATCATCATCATAATCATCATCATCATCATCATCATCATCATCATCAACAGCATGACATTAGTGTTCAACACCGATGCTTCACTGCCGTACAACCCTGACTTATTTGAAAGCCTTATTGTAAAGAAAAGAGTAAAGGTGG
>NW_008751820.1:1012176-1020248 GCF_000715545.1 Opisthorchis viverrini
CACATCCCACCGCAGCAGCCTCTGGATCACCAGAGGTGCGTAGCCGGAAGCGAGTGGAGACTGACGGGGCGGTTAACTCAATCACTGTGCTTGCATCTTGAATTCTCGTTTCTGAGACACAGCACACATCAATGCCAAGCGAATCCAGTGTGAGTGCAAGAGCAGCTTGTTGTTCTGCTTGCTTCAGAGTGCGGACATTGAAGGCGGCCAGATAGACTAAGTGTCGAGGCTTGAGAACTGATTTGGAGATTTCTGAAGATGTCAGCACCATGTGAAGAGCAGATAGTGCACGTAAAACCGATGCTTGACGAACGGAGTCATCAGTCCTAAGTGCTGGGCCTACAAGGAGAGAGTTAATAATAGGGTGGGGAAGTGGGGAAGAAAAAGCATATGAAGGAGAAAGAAGGGAGGCGTCAGCGGTAGCCTGTTTTTGCTTACCCGCCCTGCTGTATGCAGCAAGTAAGGCCACCTGGCTGATGGCACCACGCGATGGCCGATGTGGCATGAGTTTATTTGTGTATGTGCAATTCATGGTTGTACGTGGGCTGGGATACTGCCAGGGCGCCCACACCTAGACAGGAGGACGATTAGGGTCCTCAACCAAAGCCTTTGGCTCAAAAGCCTAACCGCAAGGCAGCGGTGTTTGGCGGGAAATGCAAATGCATTACCGTTTCTACGGAACAAGTCGCCACATGTTCCAACCCCCAACCTGGAGGGCCAGGAGACTGTGTTCGTCAGACCTCTAACCATTGACCAACCTGGTATGAGAGACTCTGTGAGTGTCGCGGGACACTCCAGTATAGCTCAGTGGATCACTGAGCAAACCAAACCGTCACACCACGGTAAGGTCCAGTCTCTTCGTGACGGTTTCGTCCACCAAACGATAATTATTTCCAATCGAGGGACTGCTTTCTCCAATCCGGCCAGGCTGTTATTAGAACAATACTGCCTCAGGTCAGAGTAAAAGGCTTGTGTTTGCTCACCATTGTGGGCTCTCTTTTGTGCGTTTTCTATGGAGTTGAGTATACATTCTTGTCATTGAATCTCACACTAGACCGGGTGTGACAAACACCTTTGGCCTGATGTGCGAATCCGCATCGTTTTAGTGCTTACTCTGCATTAAAGAGCATTGAGCATTGTTTATTCCTTCTTTATTTGTTAGTCTTTACACGCATGTTTCCATGCCGAAAATTCTTACAACTGTCGGGATTCATTTTATTTAACTAAATCTGTTGTTGCAACGACTCCGAAAGGGATTCCGTGGGGTACCGTGAGCATCCATCTTAGAAGGTCTGTTATTCTTGACGTCTTGACTAAGTGCAGTGTGTCTGTGCCAAGGGCCGCTCGGATAGAATCCTTCACACAGCAGGAAAGCCTGCTTCTTGAAGATCTTTTCGCCCAGGCCCTCGAAAAAATCCAAAAAGATGGCATTAGGATGGTATATTGGTATTACTGACCTTATTTGGTAGTTGAAATTTTGATCCATAATCATAGCAAATGATTTGCTTATGCCTCATCACCACTTCAGAACATGTCGAAAGTGCGTTTTTTGTCCTTGCTAAATAATCGATGTTTAGTGTGTCGTCTATTTTGGAATTTTTCGGTTAATAATACGGAGCCAGAATCGGAAAGAAGAACCACTGCATCGTTAATTAGTAACCAATACATTTTGCGTATATTTTAGTAATGAACTGGCAGGCCAAACGTGTCATTGCTAAAAAACCTCTTACGTATTCAGTTTCGCTCACGTTTCTGTTCAGCTTAAAGATGGGATGCTTGAACATCCCCTTCAGTTTCTCAAGGAGGAATTTTTCAGGGAGAACCATCTTGCTATGAGCATAAAATCTTTCAGTCGAATACTACTTGTCAGCACTACTTGTCGTGATCATGATTTTGTGGTGATGTGATCAGTACACATCGATAAAGTGTGAGACCAAATTCAAGAGCTTGCTCAAAACGTTTTGAGTACTAATGAATATGGGATGAACAAGACGCTTTCTCGTTTTAATTTGTCTCGCACTACAGAAACGATTTGGTTTGGCAGTTCCAAATGGCAACTACTCCTATGTCCACGCTTGAATGCTAGTCTGGCGATGTGGTGAAATTTGTGCTAGGCTACTTAAACTTTTGAAAAAGGTAGTGATTTAAAAGGAATATTTCCCTGCTTAGAGTTTTCTCATTGGTGGGAAAGCGCCAATGTCACAATATGCAACATTTCTCGAGTTGGTAATATAGAATACGATGTACTAAACTTCCGGATGTATTCTGCTGGTTCACTAATCCATTTGATGTTTTTTCCGTGAAATATAAAATATCACCGCCAATGTTCATGGATGTGCGTCAGCGAGAGGGGCACTTCTTGAGGGTGCGTAGATTATAGGCTTTTGCACGACAAAATCTCAGTGTTGCAGACAAAACCGGGCTACGCAGATCATTCACGGTAGTTTCTTATATCCCGTACAGTTGGTTAGTAATATTCACAGAAAATGAGTTTTAGATTTCTCAACAAGTCAAGCTGGTTTTCACGGCAGACTCGAGTGAATCTCTCGTTTATGAAGTTTTTAAGCAAGTGAAATCGCTTCACACAGGCCACCTCATTTTTTAGTTGGCACGATATTCGAGATATCGCAGTATGTGTTCATGAAGGAAACTACTCACAAGTTGCCTGAAAACTCTTCGACAGCCAACCACCGGTTTCGTCCTTCCACTTTAGGCTCATCAGGTAGGCTCAGTCCCCGAGTTTCCGCCAACCTTATGATCTACTTGAACCCAAATTACACTGTTCTCAAGAAATACACTAATTTGCAAATCAATTTGGTTTTCACGCGAGATTCAATTGAATCTCTCATTCATGATGTCCTCAGCTGAATGTGCTGCACACAGGCCGCCTCATGATTCAGTTGGCACGATATTCGAGATATCGCAGTATATTTTGATAAAGGAAACTACTCACAAGGTTGCTGAAAACTCTTCGACTCCCCACCACCTGTTTCGCCCTTCTACTTTGGGCTCATCAGGTAGGCGCAGTCCCCCAGTTTCCGTCAACCTTATATATGTTGCGATATCTCGCCTCGCATGTCAGGTGTCTGGAGTACAAGCCCCGGCACGGCAGTTGGATATTCACTGCGGATTAGCCCCAATAAAAGCTAAACTCGAGTCTACTTCTTTCCTCTCTTGGTGTGGTCTCGCCAGAATAAATACTCCAGGACAAGAGAACGACTACTCAAACGAGAGTGGCGTGAGTATGAACTGACTAGTCCGAGGAAGAATGAAACTCATAGAGGAATCTATTCACAAGGTTGCCAAGTAACTTTGACAGGTCACGATCGGTTTTGCCGTTCTTGGAGCTCACCAGGTAGGCGCAGTCCCCGAGTTGCCGTCATCCTCATGTTTAACTTGAACTCGAATTCGACTGATTTCGACAAATACACTCACTTGCAAATCGATTTGGTTTTCACGGGAGACTCAAGTGAATCTCTTGTTTATGGTGTTCCTCAACTGAATAGGCTGAACACAGGCCAACCCATGCTTCAGTTGCTACTATGTCCGGGTAAGCGTGTTCACAATTGAGCGGTGTTTTCGTCATCATAATCGATAAGTTAGGAACGGATCACCATTCGCTTGTAACGAATGAAGAATAATTCGTTCAAACATTTTCACCGATGGTTGTTTTAGAAACACATCAAAAGAGGTCAGCGTTGGTGTGCGTTCGGTGATGCTTCTTTGTTACAAAATCAATGATTTCTTCAGAGGGTGTGGCGCTGGTGTAAGTAGATGAATGTTTCGCATGGAATCCGGGAGATCGCGCCAATTTGTGCAGTGCGTGAGTAACCTGAAGCACCAGTATCACGACAGTTGTTCTTCGAACTACAAACTCGCCCTTTTGGATCAACAAATGGGAGCAGTTTTGGTGCGTTTCCTTCTTTGATCTCTGGTTGGCAAGCAACTGCCGTTCCGACAAACAGGCCACGCAGTTTACAACTGTGAGAATAGTTTACCTGCCTCGCTTTATTCCGTCGACATGACGGGCCTGCCACCGGTCAACCAGACCATGTCACGAGCTCGGATGAAGTAAACGGTGCACCAGCGTGAGCAACATGGAAGACTTCATAGGATCGATGTGTTGGTACATGTTCCCGAACCAAAACGTTTGCCATGAGTGTGTTTCGTACTTATGAGTTGGACAAGGACTGGTCTGGTTATCACTGCATTACTAAGCTAGTTCACTCTGACTTAATCTGGTTCAGTTTGCTCAACCAGAGCAAATGATGTGGCACTTGTATTACGAGTTGCTCTACAAAGTGTCGTCACATCGGTTTTAACCCAAGGCAACCTTAGGAAGTTGTCCGATTTCAAGACAAAGGTAAGACGACTTTAGAACGAATTGCTTCGGCATTCAAAAGTAATCACAAGATGAGCATGCCCCACAAACACAAGTTGACAATGGAAAACCTCAATTACAAACTGGCTCCACATCCAGAAATGCTTCTAATGGTATACCAAGGTTTATCCTTACTCTTTAGCATCCTACAGCACAAAAGGGCACCGAAACACAGCGGTAGGATGGACACTGATCAGCAATATAGTTTATACACGCTTCATCAACGAAAGTGAGTCTATTCTTCTCTACTAAATAGTTTTGTCACACCCTCTCGCATCGACTCTATGGCACCATCAGACGCAAGCCATTAGCCAGATAATACTGGGTAAGACTGCAATCGACGAGCTTGTTCCTTAGCGTCTTTGGCGTTTGCTCTAGAGTAAACAGAATTCTTCGTGGGTGTTAGAGTACGCGGTATTTACGCGAAATTCTTGTTACCCTGATTGTGATGAAACTGACCCAGTAACTGAGCCTTGTGTTTCATATATCCGACACTCCGACCCTCATACCATAAGCGTTTCAGTGGCACAGGGCTGTAAATCACTAGAGACTGTACTGTTTTGTAGCAGTTGAAGCGGTTGTAAGCGTCATCCAAAGTACACAGCGTATTTCAGTAAACAAGGGTCCGTGTGATCTGCACGAACACTACCTCTGTTTGCATTCCACATTCAGTTAAAGTTCCGTTTTGGTACCCGAGCCTCATTACTCAGGTTTTGGCGACTTCAAGTAGTTGCGAACACAAGCAACAGTGACAGAAGTCGCCAAAAATATGGTGTGTAGGCTGTCCTTCCAACCTTTTTAGAATGTACTCCAACAGGCGTTAATTTATGACTTACACTGCATAACATGGCGTTCTGCTGATGCGGTCTTGTTCCAAAAGTGTGAGACAACTTTGTTAGCTTTTCAGAAACAAATGACTGTTGTTCAACCGCTCGCTGACTACAATTATATGTGAGATTCGCGTATGCTTGCAGATTATTATGTCTGGGCGTGGGTTCCTGATTTCACTCGGAAACACCTTCAGAAGTTTGGAACTCCTCTTCCAAAAGTGCAACTGAGATCTGTTGGCATTTACCTAGCATTTGCACAGCCGGAAAATTTTAAAACTTCAAGTAGGAAAGATGACAGGTATGCATAATTGCGCTGTTGCAATTGTGACTAGTTTACGGTCACGAGCCAGCCCATGTTTGAAGCTTTTAGTATCATGTAAATATGACAAGCGGACAAAAGCAGGAATAAAAATGGCAGATCAGAGTTTCTACCTATTCCGCTTGCGCACTGATCGTTGCGATGCTTCCCTAATGCACTACTTATAAGTTTGCTTAAAACTCCTCGACAGCCCGCGACCAGTTTTGCCCTGCTTGGGGCTCATCACGTAGGCGCAGTCCCCGAGTTTTCGTCAACCTTATGTTCTGGAATATGTAACGGAATGGAATGTCTTAACATATGTCCTTAATATGAGTCCCTCGTTCACACTAACGTCATTTGCACAAAGATCGCCGCTTCCCTTCGACATGTAACATGAGGCGGCCTGGTGCAGCACATTCAGCTGCCTGAAAACATCAAAACCGAGAGATTCAGCTGGGCTTCAGGTGAGTCCCTCGAAAAATTAAATTAGTTTGCAGATGAATGTATGTTCGCTAGAGACGCTTCTATCTTTTCTTTCATATTCTCCTGTGACACTTCCGCATTCGTCACTTGCATTCACTTTTTATGTTTGTGACCAAGCTCTTCAAAAATAAGTGATGGTAAACAAATGATAATAATGGGAATTATATTAATTAATCTCCTTGATGCTAATCAATCCATGATGGTGTCAGGTTTGGCATGTATTATCCACATGCCTTCCTTCTGCGTGACTGAGCTGTTGACACTACTGACTGTCTTGGTGTGCCTTATTTTGTACGCACTAAGTTTAGTATAGTATCGCAACACCAAATCCGTCGGAGCCGATGAATTTGACCCAAAATTTTCGTCGGCAGATTGCCGTTATGTGTAATTTTTGGCATCTCAAAATACAGTGAAAATCAGTTGACAAAGTTCCATTTTGGAATATCAGCTGGTCGCTCGCAGATGCCACTTAATGCGGATATAGTCGCGCCGGTATACAAAACAAGCGAGTGCATGGTGAGAGCAATGTGGCAGCTAGCAACCGTCCTTGGGCACATGCAAATGAAACAAATTATGGATGCTGCCAGCCATTTTCGGAACTCGGGACGAGTAAGGATGTTTACAAACTCCAATGCGCTGAACGGACGAAAGTTGCGCAGCTTTCATCCAGACATTTGCAGGTGAGTGCAAGAAACACAAACACAGTACGAGGCGATGCACTGAATCGCAATTCGAAACGGAGCAGGTGATCGCTTCCGTAGAAGAATTGAGACATTCCTCCGATATTCACACAAGCGAAGTCTTTTTCGCCATAAGGCAGTATCCTGCAGAGTTTATGTGGGTTCGGTGCATAGGGAGAATTTAGAAACTCTAGAATGTTTGTGCCACCGTCGAGGAGTGAATTCGTCGACTTGCTGACTCCGCTCCTGTGGAAAACGATCCAGTTTGGGGTGATTTATGGAGTAGGGCCACCTGGAAAACTCTACCGATGCCCATGTTAGACGTCGTTTGTTTGCTGACTGTTAAGGTTTGGCGCCAGGCTTGAAGGATAACGCACATTATGTGTAGAGGTCGATTGAATAGATGTTTAGCTGGAATAATTCAGGAGATTTTGAATTAAGCCATTTCCGATAGGCTGTTAACAGTGACTGATTTAAAACAGTGATTTCATGAATATCAACTTGGCAGATTCGAGGAACTAGCAACTAATTGAAGTCATTCAGGTTCTTTAGGCAATCAGTGTACATTAAATGTGATGCGATACGGAGCATCGGAGATGGGTCGTAGTGATCACTATCAGGCATTTTGGCAGATGAAATTGTGCTAGAATTTTGGAGCAGTGTTTTAGATTGAAGGTCGAAATCTCATTACAGACTCTCAAGCACCCATGTGGACTGAAACGCCGCAACCTGAAAAATCTGCTTGGGAGAAATCCATGGAATGAAATATGTTTTTATACTGACTGTCAGTAGGATTGGTAGTGTTGAGGAACGTGAATCCCAAACACGAGAAGATTGAAATGATGCGATTAATCATGCCGCACCTGGATATGTGTTCCTGTCCACAGGGGCCACGTCACCAGTGTCAGTGACGAGATTACAATAGAATCTAACGGCTTGCCCGTTTTACACTCAAGCTAGTTTTATGTTGCACTTTCTGAAATATACTGTCTTGAATGTCGCCCCTAGTTAACCATGAAGGCGTTGGAAAGTATACAAACAATTGATTCGATTTCGCCTTCTGCAATGTCAGTAAAATGTACAAATGCGTGCAGTTCGAAAGTGAAAGATTAGCTCAACCTGCGTGCATCGATAGGAACCACCTGATCGCATTAGGAAAATCGAAATCTTCGAGCAACGGATTGTAGTAGTTGGGCTAGAAAAGCAATCTATGATGGAATCGTCTAAGAAGCACATTATCAGCAGTCATCCAGCGTGAATCGTACCCTGAGTAGGAATATACACTTGAATGAAACAAAACATATTTGGTAAACACCAACCTTATGCACTGGTTTAGGTCTGTTGATTATATTGATTATTACAACTGATTACAATTATAATATAATTATTATATTATATTA
>NW_008751820.1:1020477-1025144 GCF_000715545.1 Opisthorchis viverrini
TTATATTATATTATATTTATATTCTATTCTCCTCTATGATAACTGATTACTACGATAATTGATTATTATTGATTATAATGTACACAATCAAATAGATAAAGTCAAGGGACCCAAACACCTCTGATGACGAATACAGTGTCGTTTGTGTGTGACCACCCGCAATGCTCTCGAGTACCGCAGTTTACTGAGGATGTTTTCTCCAATCCGTTTATTTTCTTCAATCGCGCGACTTTGAGAACACTCGTTAACGTGTAGCCCGTGGTTGAATGAAATGCTGAGGGCAGTGGTGTAATTACATTGCGAGAAGAGCGCAGACTTCAGTAACTTTGCTGGGGCTGCTTTGTGCATGTGATATGTATAACGAGCTAGTCAGAATGTTTACTAAATCACATTTCAAATGTTTGGTTTGGACAAACGTACAAACCAAGCGAACTGGTAGCTTAAAAGTTGAACTAATACGAGCGTTTTTGAGAAATACACCCATTTGCAAATCTATTTGGTGTTCACGAGAGATTCAACTTAATCTCCCGCTTTTGATATTCATGGGTTGTCGAGGAGTTTTCAGCGAACTTGTGAGTAGTTTCCTTCATCAAAATGAACTGCGATATCTCGAATGTCGTGCCAAATGATACGTAAGGCGGCCTGTGTGCCACACATTCAGTCGTAGAATATCATAAACGAGTGATACACTTGAGTCACTCGAGAAAACCAAATTTCATTTTTTGAAATCAGTCCTGTTTGGGTTCAACTAGAACATAAGGTTGACTGAAACTCGGGGACTGCGCTTATCTGATGAGCCTCGAGAAGGGCGAGACCGGTCGTGGGCTGTCGGAGAGTTTTCATCAACCTTGTGAGTAGTTTGTTTTATGAAAACAGTGCAACTGCTATATTTAAAACCTTTGCGAGAAATGACAACATGATGTCTTTACTGAAGATTAGACACGGTGCGATTCACGTTCAGCTTCAGTTTCCCTGCAGTTTGCGCCAAACCGCCCGCAAATTTCTTAGGTGATTCGCGCAGGCAGCGTCGTTTGGGTGAAAATTATGCTGTGGAAATCGCCTAGCTTATACGAAGTAGGCGCAGATGAATTATCCCCGTCCCAAGGAAAACGAGCAACCAACGATCACAAAGCGACCCCAGTTTTAAGCTCGTTTGGAAAAATTCGAAAAAAATCGATGGTCCCTGTCTACGGTTTGGATTAGCTGTAGAAATTTTCTTGAGCCAGCCATGAACGTTTCGATAAAAGCTAAAGAAGAGCCATCTTCACCGTGCTAGGTTCTACACTATGTAGTTGTTTTGTGGGTTGTGACACACCAGTTTTCAGTATTTCTGCTTTTGGCCCGTATAAGTTACAATACTCACACACGGCGATGCATTAATTGGAACCTATTTTTCTTTTCTTAACGTAGTGGACGTTTAACACAGTGCAGGTTAATAATCCTATAGGTATACTCAATCAATGTGACAGACTGGTTGGGTTTTTACAGATTTATACTAGCGTACCCCACAAAATGCATGCGCAGGAAGTAACGTGCTATCCCTCTATCTGAGCTGTAAGTGTGGACAGAAGCCGCATTTAAAAAGTAAGCAAACAACGCGGATTCTTTGCTACCGCAGATATGAAGCTCATGGTGTTTAAGGCACACTTCATGTAATATTCAGTCTGGGGAGGGCACCGGACTGTAAATTTCTGAATCTTAGTGAAAATATACGCACCGGGACAACGCTTTGAGCAGTTCTCCAGCGGCAGTGAGCATTCGGGCCGACTATGAATGTCACAAATGTTCCACCAAACATATATTCCTCAATCAATAACAACTGGGGTACTTCAAAATTTCTGAAATTTCTGAAATCTTGCAGGCACACTCCGGCTTCTATAAGGCATGCAGACTGGCGTTAGGAAATGCCTTCGGGAAGAAAATATCCAAAACGTGCCCCAGTTTCTTCAAGTTCAGAGAAAACTCTACTAATCAACCTGGCCAACCGAACCGAGTGTAATTTTTTGTGGCGTTCAAAGAACGAAACGTTTATGGCTTTGGAATGAAAGTGTGATATTCCTTTTTGCCTAAAGTATTTTGAAATTATTAAGCATTCTTCAGACGTGGTTTTGAGACCACCTTGCAAGAAGCTCCATGTACTCCGAAAGAGCTCCTGCTGATTTGGCAAACGGGAACTGTGTTATCAAGCGATTTTGAAAATTTCTTCGACAAGGATGAATGAATGAATGAACCAGCCACAATCGCTTGTATGTTCCCCACCGGGAAGCCTACATGGCAACATAACTCAGGACCTAACACACCGTAGGACACCTTTTCGCTTTCAATATGTTAGGCCTCCAGTTGATGACCAAGTGAACAATCCCCTATGTTGTACATACGTACTTCGACTTCCGACTCAACGTACGCTCTCTTGCATTTGCATGACAAAAATTTTGCACCGGAAATTCGAGGTTGATTAGTTCGTTCCAGCCGAGTAGAATTATCATTTTGTATAGGATATCATCTTCCGTAGAGCACAGTAATAACTTGCACGCTGCTTTTTAGAAATTTATCCACCTCAGAAGTACAGTAGTACATTCAACTTTGTCAAGTTCACTCAATCGATCGTTTTTTCTAAAACTCAGATTGCCTGACTGTGCGTTTTGAGACTGAACAGAGAGCATCCATTAAAAGCGGAACTCATGACGAAGTGCTTATAGCTACAGAGCTGCAAATACTGAAATGTTAAAGTAGATATTTATGCCAAAGGTTTCATTAAGTGCCATGAAATCGGATACCCGATTCCATTTGAGCAAGAGCAGATGCGGAGCAAACTTTTATGACCCAAACTGGGTACCGACCTGGTCCAATTCAATGTTTTCCGTTTCCAGTCTGTTAGGACTGGAAGCAGAACAAATTGCTGGAAAAGCAGAATAAACAGCAGTAATGCACATTGGAATGAAGATGTGTATGACTGATACACCTCACACACCCGAAAACTGTGAGAAGGTAGTCCTTTTGCGCACTCAGTAAAATGTCTATTTGTACCACTTCACGGTGCTCAGTATTCGCACAACGGAATTTTCGAAGTCTTTGACGTGTCCATGATGGAGTAAAGCATTCGGGGAATAGAGCTCAGAGTACCAATCAAAACCTTCAAGCCCTATTTAGGACGCGAGGTCTCAGCGATTCTAAGAAACTATTCCACTAGACAACTCCGTCAGAGGCATTATTGCTCCAGTGGATGAGATTAGGGTGGTTTTTGATTTGAGCACATACGCAACAAAGTGCAACATTTTGGCGGAAACCTTTCTACTCCAGTCGTAAAGATTCTGTAGCTTAGAGCATTGTGCGGCTAATGAGGCCCTCAATTTACCGTTTGAACGGTGGATTGTCAAAATTGCACATTTTGAGACTATCAACTATCCCAAGTCTCATAGATGTTCCTTACTGAAACTCGCGCGAGTGAATTCTCTTTGCTCAAGACACAAGCTGCAAATTGGATAATTCAGCTATGATTGAATGCCCAACAATGCTGCTGAGCAGCGTGGAAGGTACCTTTTGAAGATATTCCATTGGCCAAACTTTACAGACTCCCTGAGTCATCCATTTAACTTATATAAGTATAGCGTGCAACCGTGTATTCACTTGTATCAGGGCTTCCCCGGAAGGTGACCATTTTTTCCCCATGCCGCTCTGACTTATTTACGGTGTCATCAGTTATAGCTTGAAGCGTCCTTCGTACGTTATTTTCTCTTAGGTGCAGTGCACTGTAGACTATCTCAAATCAAATCAACCTGTCTCCATAGTGTTGACTACGTGCAATTGTAGCGTGGACGAGTCGACGCTATATGCTGCAAGGCAACAGATACACCAAGTTAACTCAGCACGTGTAGGCAGCACGTGTAGGCAGAGCAAGCACCACGCACGGGTAGGGAAGCAGAACAACCGGGGTGCAAACACACGTATATTCGACACCGAAACCGGAACCGGAACAACGGGCACTAGTCACGTGAAGTACAGAAAAACAGGTCAGGGTCACTCAGGAGTGTGTGTACAAGCAGGCTACTCCTTCCAGTCCGGCGCTCAAGGTGACTCGTCTGGAATATCTGTACGTGGGAGAGAGGAGAATGGGTGCACACGTAAGGTGATATGTTAAACATGTGTAAGCGGGAATAGTCAAGTTTCAATTGCGTTACAAATTGACGCACCAAATAGCGCGCGCAAATCGATTTAGGCAACAGTGCCTTGTTAGAAATAATATTTGATAGCATAAATAATATAATATTCATATATAAATAATTTATCTAATATGATAATAATATTGATATTCATTATTCCTATTGGTATATTTTTTCAACGCAACCAGTTTGGAAAGCCGTTGTCAATGTTAGATTATTGCCATTTGTTATCTTCAGCCCGGAAATCTTGCTGGCTTCATGAACTAATTGATACGTATGCCCCTCGAATCTGAAGAAAATACAAAATTATTGCTTCCAAATTTTTGGAGCTTATATCAACTCCCCGCATGGATGCAAAAGTATGCAACCGGCGAATTCCATCAACGCAATTGTCCTCCACAACCGTGACACAAAGCTTCCAATATTGAGTAGATCCTGCTCTCATAAAGCCTGCCGTCTCCTACTAACACTGCACTATCTTGTGATTCCCTTAATTTAATAGTGACT
>NW_008751820.1:1025241-1051115 GCF_000715545.1 Opisthorchis viverrini
TCGACAAGGATGAATGAATGAATGAACCAGCCACAATCGCTTGTATGTTCCCCACCGGGAAGCCTACATGGCAACATAACTCAGGACCTAACACACCGTAGGACACCTTTTCGCTTTCAATATGTTAGGCCTCCAGTTGATGACCAAGTGAACAATCCCCTATGTTGTACATACGTACTTCGACTTCCGACTCAACGTACGCTCTCTTGCATTTGCATGACAAAAATTTTGCACCGGAAATTCGAGGTTGATTAGTTCGTTCCAGCCGAGTAGAATTATCATTTTGTATAGGATATCATCTTCCGTAGAGCACAGTAATATCTTGCACGCTGCTTTTTAGAAATTTATCCACCTCAGAAGTACAGTAGTACATTCAACTTTGTCAAATTCACTTAATCGATCGTTTTTTCTAAAACTCAGATTGCCTGACTGTGCGTTTTGAGACTGAACAGAGAGCATCCATTAAAAGCGGAACTCATGACGAAGTGCTTATAGCTACAGAGCTGCAAATACTGAAATGTTAAAGTAGATATTTATGCCAAAGGTTTCATTAAGTGCCATGAAATCGGATACCCGATTCCATTTGAGCAAGAGCAGATGCGGAGCAAACTTCTATGACCCAAACTGGGTACCGACCTGGTCCAATTCAATGTTTTCCGTTTCCAGTCTGTTAGGACTGGAAGCAGAAAAAATTGCTGGAAAAGCAGAAGAAGCAGCAGTAATGCACATTGAAATGAAGATGTGTATGACTGATACACCTCACACACCCGAAAACTGTGAGAAGGTAGTCCTTTTGCGCACTCAGTAAAATGTCTATTTGTACCACTTCACGGTGCTCAGTATTCGCACAACGGAATTTTCGAAGTCTTTGACGTGTCCATGATGGAGTAAAGCATTCGGGGAATAGAGCTCAGAGTACCAATCAAAACCTTCAAGCCCTATTTAGGACGCGAGGTCTCAGCGATTCTAAGAAACTATTCCACTAGACAACTCCGTCAGAGGCATTATTGCTCCAGTGGATGAGATTAGGGTGGTTTTTGATTTGAGCACATACGCAACAAAGTGCAACATTTTGGCGGAAACCTTTCTACTCCAGTCGTAAAGATTCTGTAGCTTAGAGCATTGTGCGGCTAATGAGGCCCTCAATTTACCGTTTGAACGGTGGATTGTCAAAATTGCACATTTTGAGACTATCAACTATCCCAAGTCTCATAGATGTTCCTTACTGAAACTCGCGCGAGTGAATTCTCTTTGCTCAAGACACAAGCTGCAAATTGGATAATTCAGCTATGATTGAATGCCCAACAATGCTGCTGAGCAGCGTGGAAGGTACCTTTTGAAGATATTCCATTGGCCAAACTTTACAGACTCCCTGAGTCATCCATTTAACTTATATAAGTATAGCGTGCAACCGTGTATTCACTTGTATCAGGGCTTCCCCGGAAGGTGACCATTTTTTCCCCATGCCGCTCTGACTTATTTACGGTGTCATCAGTTATAGCTTGAAGCGTCCTTCGTACGTTATTTTCTCTTAGGTGCAGTGCACTGTAGACTATCTCAAATCAAATCAACCTGTCTCCATAGTGTTGACTACGTGCAATTGTAGCGTGGACGAGTCGACGCTATATGCTGCAAGGCAACAGATACACCAAGTTAACTCAGCACGTGTAGGCAGCACGTGTAGGCAGAGCAAGCACCACGCACGGGTAGGGAAGCAGAACAACCGGGGTGCAAACACACGTATATTCGACACCGAAACCGGAACCGGAACAACGGGCACTAGTCAGGTGAATTACAGAAAAACAGGTCAGGGTCACTCAGGAGTGTGTGTACAAGCAGGCTACTCCTTCCAGTCCGGCGCTCAAGGTGACTCGTCCGGGATATCTGTACGTGGGAGAGAGGAGAACAGGTGCACACGTAAGGTGATATATTTGTGAAGTGAAAGCGGGAATAGTCAAGTTTCAATTGCGTTACAAATTGACGCACCAAATAGCGCGCGCAAATCGATTTAGGCAACATTGTTAGAAATTTATAAATAATTTATCTAATATGATAATAATATTGATATTCATTATTCCTATTGGTATATTTTTTCAACGCAACCAGTTTGGAAAGCCGTTGTCAATGTTAGATTATTGCCATTTGTTATCTTCAACCCGGAAATCTTGCTGGCTTCATGGACTAATTGATACGTATGCCCCTCGAATCTGAAGAAAATACAAAATTATTGCTTCCAAATTTTTGGAGCTTATATCAACTCCCCGCATGGATGCAAAAGTATGCAACCGGCGAATTCCATCAACGCAATTGTCCTCCACAACCGTGACACAAAGCTTCCAATATTGAGTAGATCCTGCTCTCATAAAGCCTGCCGTCTCCTACTAACACTGCACTATCTTGTGATTCCCTTAATTTAATAGTGACTTAAAATACGGTGGGTAGGAACCCCATTCGCATAACATCCGTTTTGAATGAGCTAATGTTCACCAAGCGCCTAAGAGCTGCACATACTGGAACCCCGGAATCTTTTCTCGTTCCAGTGTATACATGCTTCTCAACATTTGACTGAGGATTTGAGGTCGCGGAAGGAAAAAGAATCCCTGCACGTCGCGAAGTTTCACATTCGGTGACAAACACAAACCCACCATCATGCGAAAACTGGTGAAAATATTTCACTGCATTTGCCGGATTCGTCAGTTTATTATAGTCTTGTGGAACTGACTTGGAGTATGGCATCGACACGAGTCTAGCAATGCTTAGTTGCATCCAGTGATTCGTTAACATAAATTTGTTGCCATTGTCGCGTAATGAATCCTTTTCAATTTTCAGGGAAAAGCTTACAGCTGAGGTAGCCTGCCTTCTGGTTATGAGCCGTATTATATGCATCCGATCTGCAATCTTTGAATCCCCAATTTACGTATCAAGGTAGACCCTACAGTCATCAGGGTTCCCTGCATTTCAGTCAAGGTTATGCTCTTTGCAATCAAGATTTATTTCGTCCTTGCAAACTTGCGGCCAATGTAGATATGGCTGGCATCTGCTCATGCAAGATCCCTCCAGCTTTCGACCCCACAACACAACAGCAATAAAACTGGTCGTTCGATGGTGGACAAAATATAATGCTACACTAAGCCGTGTGACAGTTGTTGATTCTCCCATTGCCTGCCAGACTTCGCAAGGTCAGATTATTTTTAGAATACGAACAAATCCACAAAGAGTGAATGATAATTCGAGGAGCTCCAGAAAGCTTACGAACTTGTGTAATACCATTTTTCATCTATTATTTTGTGGCTGCCATTTGTGCAACATACACCGAATGTAGCAGAAATGGCCAAATAGTCCATATCTAAAGTACCACGTAAACGGTTATTGAGCAAGAATTTTTAAAAGATGAACCGTTATGAACCGTCAACCGCATAAGGCACATTTGTGCACCCTCTTTTCTTTATCGAAAATTGCAACCGATTCATGTTTCTAGAAGGCTGACGAGAGCTTCTATAGAACTGTTGTGCTGTTAAGTCAATGGAGCTCGCCCCAGTTGGTCAACCTAAACCGAAGATCCACAGGTGTTGATGGTCTGTTTTATCAGTACTCCCATCGATAGCGCATCATAGCATTCAAAGTTGCCGCTCGGTTAACAGAAGCTAACAGTTTGCACACTTCGTTCATTGAGTGATGATTTTAAGTGAGATTGCTGCAAGACAGTGGCGGAGTAGAATAGTTGAGCCAAGTAGACAGCTAATTTTTCGAGTCACTATATCAAAAATGGAAAAATACTTACGCTATGGAAACGGATTAGAGGATTTATTTGTTACGTATCGTCTAGATGATAGAAAATTTGACATCCGTGTAAACTTTGTCCGAAGGCGTGTTGATCCACCTGTCATCAGAACGCCGCAATTTGAATGGACAATGCTTGTTTCCGCAAAGCTGTTGCAAGTGAAATAAAACTTTTGCACAACAATGCTGGATCCTTTTGCGTATGTGCCGAGACCACAAATCACCCCAGTCCTCGGTTACTTTATCGCCATTTGTTTTAATTAATCTCTTCTGGTGAGCAACCAACTTTGAACGTGTTGTGTTATGGCGTAAGAAGTAACTTTATGCAGGGTTGTTGAGAAACTCGGGGTTGTTTCCTTTTCGTCTTTCACGGTGTTTTTCATGGAAGGCAGGTGGACCATCACTACATCACCTCTTATTATATTGAGCATAACCATGAGGTGACTAAGCTTTTTTAAAGTTGGTTTTCGGCAAACTAACCGCTAAACGTGTGAAGTGTGGCAGTATGTTGCCGATGAATTTGACATCATTACAGCTCAGAGCAACTACCGTCGGAAGTGTCGACCATCTCTGTTGACTGAATGACACAAACAGACAATTTTGTTGTGGCAGATGATATGCCTACGGTCCTGGTAGAACCAGAAAAAAGACCGGGTGCATGCGTGTGCTGCAGTTAGGATAAAGTAACCATAACCACACAATCTCCGGATGGCGGTGGATAGTGCTGTTTCAACGATTTCCATGTGAAACAAATGTCAAGAAGTCAAACCGTTTCGGGTAAGTGTGATAATTAGAATAGTAGTAGGTATCTTAACTACCGAATGTACGCGTAGTATAGAAGTCAGAATATGCACGAATGAATATCGTATATTCTCGAATATCGCGGGCGTACTCTCAGTCGCATCGTAAAACAAAGGCATATAAAAATACACTAAACAGAATGAATAGAATAGAGTCAATGTTCACCACATACACCACACGTTGAATGAGCGTGCGGGTGTTTATGGTCTCTAATATGTTGGAACCTCAAACGTTCAGATCTTCTCAACGTCGGATTGTCAGGTTCAGTGTTTGTTTCATGCTCATCAGAACCATCTGTAAGAGAATCAGAAAGGTCATTAGTGTTTGAAGCAACAGACGTATTGTCGCCAAACTGACCTCTAGCATTGAATTCGACCTGATCAACATGCCGTCTGTGACTTGAGGGAACTTCGAGGTCAAGAACCGTGACCATACGATTCTCGTTCCTCCCAAGAACAACACCGGTAGATGGACGTAGATCGTTACCTTTGAAAAATGTTACGTCGTCAGTCCCAATGCATTCCAGGTTCGTGCGTGAGGATCTCGATTTGAATGGCTCTGCTGGACTCTTACCAGTAATTGAATGAGCAGCATTCCTGTACTGCATCAAGAAATTATCAATACCTCGATCAAGATCATGGAAAGTAACAGGGGAAATAGAAGTGATGGCATATTTCAATGTTCGAGCAAAATTTTCAGCAAGTCCATTAGACTGTGGATGACGGGGAGCAGTAAATAAATGACGACAACCAAGTCCTTTTAACCAATATTCGAGAGAGTTCGCTGTGAAGTGTGAGCCGTTATCAGTGACCAAAACAATTGGTACACCTTCACGACTAAATAGTTTCCTCAAAGCATACTGAGTAAACTCAGAACTCGGGGATGTCGTGAGAAATACTTCCGTCCAGCGTAAATAGGAATCTACAACCACCAGTGCATAATATTTGTTCAAAAATGGACCGCAATAATCTGCATGAATGCGTTGCCATGTTTCACAGGACAATGGCCAAGGAATCCATTTGGATGATTTGGAATGAATTTTGTGTGTACAGTTCATACAATCCTTAGCCGTACGCGCAATGTCTGCATCCAACTCTGGCCACCAACAAGTAAGTCTGGCAAGAGACTTCATTTTGTCGATGCCTAGATGTCCGGAATGCAAATCGGATAAAATGGCACTTCTGTGTGTTGGTGGAATCACGACACGATCGTTATAACACAACAATCCATCAGGTGTCAATGCTAAACTGTCTCGACGAGCATAAAATGCGGGAAATCGACGACGTTCTTGGTGCGTCCATCCTCGTCTTAATGCAGAGATAACGGATGAAAAGTATTTTCGGGTATCACGCACAAGCTCGTCTCGTTTAATCGGAAGCGGTTGTACTAACAAACAATCAGAAACATTAGATTGTGATAAACTTTCTGGAACTCTGGATAGATAATCGACGTGCTGAATGGATTTAGCACCACGATGAATAATGTCATATGTATACGAACTGAGAGCGATGCTCCAACGTTGAACCATGGCTGCGGATGACTTAGCCAATGATTTCATAGGATGGTATATGAATTTCAAGGCTTCATGATCGGTCACAATCGTGAATGGTTTACCAAAAAGATACTTGTGTAGTCTACTTACACCCCAGTAGACAGCAAGAGCTTCACGCTGTGTTTGAGAATAGCCCTGTTCGGCTTGTGTTAGTCGACGGGATGCACAAATGACAGGACGGCCATTTTGTTCGAGAATAACACCTAATCCAGTTGGAGACGCATCAGTTATAACGGTTGAATGATCTTTCGCAGAAAATGGTTTCAAAATAGCGTCAGATTTAAGATAATTGAGTAAAGAACGCAAAGTTTTCTCATGCTCAGATATCCATGAAAATGTTTTCAGAGATAACAGTTCAAATAGACAATAAGCTTTCTGAGAAAAGTTAGGTATGAATCGGGAATAATATTGCAATGCACCAAGTATGGAACGAAGTTCGGACAGATTAGAAGGGGATGGAGCATTGACTAAAGGCGATAAACGTTCATTATCAGGAGAAAAACCATTTCCATCAACAGTGTAGCCTAAACATGATAGTTTGTAAACAGAAAATGCACATTTCGAAGAATTAACGGCAACATTTAAGTCATGAAATCTTTTGAATAATGCAAGCAAGCGTGAATCGTGCGTAACCTTATCGACAGCATGAACTATCACGTCATCTTGATAAGTTACAACACCTTCAAGACCGTCAGTAATTGAATTAATCACATCTTGAAATACAGCAGGAGAGACATTAAGTCCGAATGGCAAGAAATTATACCGATATAATCCAAATGGTGTATTGATGACTGTGCATTCACTAGTAGCATCATCAAGTGGTATCTGCAAGTATGCATCCTTCAAGTCTATTTTTGAAAAGATTTTTGATCCCGCTAGACGATACAACACATCTTCAGGTTCTTCTGTAGCACACGAGCGTTGAAGTAGGCTTTTGTTGAGTGTCAATCGATAATCGCCACAAATTCTAACAGTTTTACCATCAGACTTTAATGGCGTAACAATCGGCGTAGCCCATTTGGAAGACTCGACAGGTGTCAGAATACCTTTTTGGCACAATGAATCTAGAGCTAGACGCACTGGTTCACGCAAACCAAAAGGTACTATACGTCGTTTGAGGAAAATCGGATCACCAGAAACCTCGAGTTTCACTTTTGGTATGCGCATTCCTCCGGTGACTTTGGAGCAGCTCGTGATCAGTTGTTTCAATTCGGTTTCGTTGAAATTTGAAGTAAGTAGTGAAATGTTAACATTAAGCGCACGTAAAACTTTGAGACCAATTACTGAAGGACCAGAATTCGATACAAGAAAATTACAATCAACAAAGTTACCACTGGAAACTTTGACTGGTATAGTACATGAACAAAGAAGCGGTAAAGCATCTCCAGCGATGCCTCTAACAGATAATTGTGTCGGTTTTAAAACAGCAGTATGATAAAATGCTATATGATCTGACTCACGAATAATGGATTCGACGCTGCCAGTATCAATGATAAAACTATGCTTTTTACCAGAGCCTGATAAGAGCGTCTTCCACACATACATAGAATTTGATAAAACACACAAAGACATGGATCAGATGTTTTCAGTCAAAGGTTTGATATCAGAATTTGAGACGACAGTCAGTCTACTAACTCTTTTGGACTTACATACATTCTGAATAATCCCAGTCTTACTACATGAAAAACATTTTGATTGGCGATGTACGCAGGTATATCTGGAGTGGCCCTGTCCACACGAAGCACATTTGACAAGAACCTTTTTGGTTGGCGTATTTGACGATTTTGAAGGTTCGAATTCAGTTGGTTGTTTTTGTTGTGATAACGCATATTGGTTCCAAATTTACTGTGTGGGCGACCTTCCAGCCCTTTCGACTTTAGTGCATTAAATATAACGGTCTCGTTGCATTTAGTTACTTCTTTAACATCCTGGCATTGCTCGCAAATTTTTCTGATCGATATGAAGCGTTGATCAGTCTGTACTAGGAGCTTGTGGTGTAGATCTGGAAGATTAATTCCGGCAATGAGGCGATCACTCAGTTGGCTTTCAAGCTCTTGGCCGTAGTTACATTTTGCAGCCTGTGCCTGCAGTTGGAGGACAAAATCACGAATACTCTGAGATTTGGACCGAATAAACGAATTGAATTTCGCTCGTTCTGCGGCCACAAAATTGATAGGCGTAAAATGACTGAGAATTAACTTTTTTAGATCATCGAATATGCAATCGATCGGCGCCGTAGGGGATGATGAATTCTTCACAAAAGCATAAGCATCCTTCCCAATGTAGTGCAGGAAATAAGCTGTCTTATTTTTATCATCCAGATCCGATTTGGTAAGAAATGCTATGCTGAAGCGTTCCAAATAATCCTCCACCTCCCGTGAAGTTGAATTAGCACTGAGCGATTCCAATTCAGATAACATTGTAGAGGAAAAACGTATATTCTCGAATATCGCAGGCGTACTATCAATTCGTACGTAAAACAAAGGCATATAAAAATACACCAAACAGAATGAATAGAATAGAGTCAATGGTCACCACAGTAAGTTATTTAAAACGATATCTGATGAATAGAATAGAGTCAATGGTCACCACAGTAAGTTATTTAAAGCGAACGATATCTGGTCTGTAAATACAAGCTCTATATCTTCCTGATTAAAATGGCACGGGCATCTGGCCTCCGGTTATTTATGCCTCTGTGGAAAGCAACGAGTTTGCTTCCATGTTCGGCCTATTCAGTGAGATGATGGGCGAGCAGTGCGGATTGGAAGCGTGTCATGGAAAAGATGGTAGCACAAATGCGGAGGGCGAGAGCAGCGTTCGGCCGCAATGTTTTGTTGTGCCACTTCCGTATCAGAAACTCTATCGGAAGGCAGGTATGTGTCATGAAATATCCATGTATTTTTTATCAAAGAGACCGCGAAAAGCCGACGCATATTCCACCGTATGGCTCATTTGGACAACAGGTTTGGACGGTAAGTTTTTCATCTACCATAATTCTAGCACAAAGATCGCAACAAGACACGCAACTACTGCGTCGCACGGAACCGCTTATCTCCTCTTATCTTACTGCTTGCGGATTCTACATCACCAGCAAATGGGCAGTTTGTGTGACCAATAACTGTCTGGAAGATACAAAAGGTAAAACACAAGTGCCAACCAGACACACTGGAACAAGCCAAAAAATGCTCTGCTCATTCTGGAGTACGCGGTGTGCACATCATGTCACGATGACCAACGAAATCTTGGAAGGCGGCGGCAACGCTATGAACGTTACCTGTCGGATGACTACTTATGCATCTTTACTCAAACGCTTGAGACCGCGACCAGCACTATCGAAGCTTTGGGACAAACAGGCTGAGATCAATCTGCGTTAACTACATTGTTTTTCCTGGTGCAAACAACCAGGTGTTCCCAAACGGTTGACGCCTCCGCTGGAGAAGTCCTAATTCCCCGTTTGTTTAGAGACTAGTTCTTCATAATAGTTTTCTTGGGTTGCTTCCCATCCATCAACGGTGGCTGTCCGATTAAAACCGACCGGAACATGGTGAACTCCTTCCACTTTTTCTTAAGCCACCACCGACAGCTTCCGACGTCTCCGTCAACAACCGCACTGTGTAGTGCATAAGCTCCAAGGGCCGGAACCCGGGAGTACCACATTTTTCTTGAAGCAGTTGATTGTTTATGGGCGACTCCTGCTGCGCCAAGCCCCGACGCCTGCAGCTGACGACCTACCGCTGATGGTTGAGGACACTGCTCTTCAACCCAGGTGGCGGTCTATGCCATAGACCCAGGCCTTTATGTGCTGTATGGCCGGCCAACTACTACCGGTGACCGGTGATGAGAAACAAATCATTCATGTCCCGTCAAATGTTGTGGCGGCGAACCTTGTCTGCTGTACAGTGATGCCCTTCAGGCTTGCACCAAAGGCGAGTCCGCAAGTGAAGAGTTTACTTTGAATCTTAGCCCCCGGTTCGTCCAGTAAACGCAGAAGTGTGCTTGCTAGCTGGCCCACAAAAAGGCCGTCCTATCATGTTGTCCTGAGCCCAAACACAGATTTCAAGCACTTTGTACCCCAGAAGTCTGTGTGCATCCTTATTTTCGGCTCCCGAGTGTAGCTAATCGACAGCCGTGGATTAATTTCTTACTACCAGGACTAACGCTGTAGAGCGCAAACCAGTGAAAAAGGACGGCGATGTTTCCGTGTAACTCCAACAAGGTCTGTTAGCTCCAGATTTCCCGTCTTTTAATGAGACCTCATCATATCATGCTATTCTCGAATTTCTGAGACCTTCTAGTCAGAATGCACCAAACTAAAAGTAATCGTGCAATGCGAATCAGCCGTTGAGGATATTGTTGCGCGAACCAGCCTTCACGACCCTGTTGCTACTAAAATGCCCCCATTATAGGGTGCGTACTACTCCCATCCGCCTTCCTCTTGGTGATATTCTGATAATCTAAGTTTATCTCCCATTCAAGGACATCCGTAGCTCAGTGAACCTTGTGCACTCAGAAGCCCATGCGCATTCCTACAGAAAATGTGCACTAATCAAGACAACGAATAAAATTCAACTTATCATGTCAAACGATTTGCCCCGCAGAATTGGATGCGCGTGCTCCGGCCACTGGAACCCTAGCCGCATGCTGGTCGTTTGCGCAAGATAGTTCATTGAACTGTCCGCTATTATCGACGATGTGGTGGACGTGGCATATTTGGCCCATTACAGTGAAGTGTGGTGTTTACCGACAAACATGCACAATTTATCAACAATTGCAGGCCTTACATGATGTCAACCCCACACGATGTATCCGGCAGTATGGAATACGTCCTCCGCAATGTTAACTCGGAATAGCAATTATCGAGGTCCCTGAACACCACATTCTGAATTCAGTTGGTCAAGCAGATATAAATAGAAGATTCACTTTCCCATAATTTGCATCTACAATGGCCATACAATTTAGATAATGCTTAGCTGAGTGACGGTTTCTTGACGTTCCGGGTGGCGAGACGCTATTTCAGATGGTTTTCCTCAGCTGGACTGCCTTCCTATCCGGTCAAGGCTTTGGCGTCTACCTTCATGTCTTGTGTTTTTTCTTACCATCCATGATATAGGCACTCGCTGAATCTCCTCCAAATGTCATATGGGTGTACTTTTCGACATTTGGAGGAAGGTACCAGTCCAATGCCCACTGCTTTACAGCTTCCCCGTCCATTTGGAGGGATCTGGCTTTGGAACTCCGAGATTTCAAGTCATCCGCAAAGGTGGACACGGACGTGCAAGAACATCTGGAAGGTTTTGGCGTATATCAGAACTACCAGTGGTCCCAGAACGAAAGATCGAGGAACTCCGACGGAAACCGGCGCTGGAAAAATTTAGACAGAGCTCACCTTCGCTCGGAGTTTGTGGCACAGCGGGACATGTGAGACCCAATCAAATGCTTTTTAAAAGTTAAGAATTACGACACCCAACATTAATCCCTCGTTTAGCATGAGTTATCCTGTCCATAACTACAAGGATGCTCGTCGCGCAATAATGTTTAGGAGAAATCCTTGTTGGGCTGAAGATATCCGGTTGTTGGAAGTAAGATTTTCTAAGATAGCTCACTTCGGAAAGCGTTCCATCACCTTGCACGGCACGCTAGTAATGCGTATAGGCCTATAGCTGCCAGGCGATAGTCGGACACCAGTTCTGTAGATTGGCGGGGCCATCGCTCCATTTCAGGCAGGGGGAGGGCCGCCTTCGTCAAGCGACTGACGAAACACCGGGCTTATATGATTTGCCAGTGTAGACGACGCTTCATTCAGGATCCTCGGATGAACCTCGTCGGGCCCTAACGCGCAGAATGGGTTGATCTTGTGCAAGAATTGACAAACGTCCTCTTACGCGAAGACCGAGTAGGTGAGAGGCTGGCAATGGTTACGTCTTGACAAGAATGGATGTGGCGAGGACGCCAGAACTGAATACAGAACCGCGTAATGTTCCCTGAAAATCTCAGATACCACTGTCGGATCACTCGGGGGTTCTCCTTTCCCGCCCTCAAGGAGAACGCGTATGACCTGTTTCTGCGGTGATGTCTCGCGTATTTGATCAACGCACTTCTGTTTTTCCGGGCAAGATTCAAAATTGTGGTTTGTTTTCCTGTATTCTATTGATGGATTTTTTATTTACAGCGGTTGCGGTTCAGTATTTAAACAAAAACCAGCCTGCTGTGTCTCTTGTAGTCCACTTTGTGAAAATAGTTGGGATCTCTTTTCCAGATGACGCCGGATCCTTTCAGGCAGTTTTTTGCATTTTTTGGGACGAACACACAAGCATGCGTCAAGTTTGGGGTAGGATACATTTTCCTAAATTTTCTAGCATCTATAAACAGGCGTAAACTGTTTGTTTCTGCTAGGTAAACACAATTCTCACCTGAGTTTTTGGTAAAGTAGCTGCACGATAACTTATTCCTACGACCGGGAAGATATGTGACACGTGTTGTTGTCCATGTGCGTACTTCTGTTAGGTTTGCAAGTATTACAGCTCTTTGGGAAATTATATATGTATGTTATGAGATTGTAATTCGGCCGAGGATCAAAAAGGTTCTTAAAGGCATCTTTACTTTCTGCTATCCGCTTTTCATTTTTTGCCTTGCTAGCAACAAATAAACACCGTGTACCCGGCGGTCCGGTGACTTTTACGACAAAAGTATGATTTTACTGGATGTTGGACGGTTCCTAAAACAGTAATGTTTTGTCAAAAAGAAAGTACAGCTGCGAGTAAAATTCAGTTTGATAAACCTTCAGTGAGCTACTAGTGATATGATGATCCGGATTCTCCATCGCGCGTCCAGTTGATTCAGTGGTCGATACCGAAGCCGTTTGAGTATTGCCTTTAGACACGAAAGCGACAGAATTTGCACAGAGGCACCAATATCGTCAAATAAAACGCAACAGTAGAAAGTGAGGAAACAAAAGCGTCAAAATCCATGAGGATTCCCAGTGTCCCTTCTCTGAACGCAACACATGCCCGGCAAGAATTCTGTGGACGCTTGATTGCTAACTAGTGTGGGAGTGTCCCCTTACCATGTTGCCTACGATGGATTTTTTTTGCTCCTCAAATATCTTGAACAACGTCAAGGAGATGATGGTATGCTAGTGTTGTTTTAGTTTCGTGCCAAAGCTCATGGATAAATTAGCGCTGAAAATTTAGTCCAGAGCTTAAGTTCGGCCTGCGCTCCAAACAGTAATTTTCATGAGGCTCGGAGAAAGAAGAAGATCGAGTACGTGAATTCTTTTAGGTTCACGCTTCAAAAACGTTTTCAATTGATTCAGCCTCGAATAAGAAGCCAGGTCCCCAAACGTATGGGGAATATACTAAACGATCAGGGCTCAATGAACTGGGTCTTCAGAGGAATCTTTATTATCGGACTTTAATCGCCAATTCATACAAAAGTATGATGAGTGAAGAAAGGAGTTGCGACGATGAAAGTTTCATTTTTCAACCTTTCGGGGGCCTAGCCGTCTAGGCCTGACCGGCAGTCGCGACGTCAGTCTGGGGGACAACGACACAACAGCGGGATGATAATGTCAGATGGATGTGCTTGTTATGTGTTGAGTATTCGTAGACTGTGGAAAACAAAAGCGCCGGAACCATGGGGCATGGGATACGATCAGTTTGATGATGAAGCCCGCTGGCTTCAGGCAAAACTGGAAAACCATTCCTGGTCTGAACTACCTCGGGCGGTTGAATAAATGGCCAGGTTCACGAAAAGCACAAAATAGGGGTAGTGGAGAGATAGTATGGAGAGGGGTTTGTATTCCATCGTAAGCAGAATCATCGAACATATGGAAGGGGAACGCTGAGCTAGCAACTCCTGGAAGATTAGGTTCGGGGATACGATCAGTTTGATGATGAAGCCCGCTGGCTTCAGGCAAAACTGGAAAACCATTCCTGGTCTGAACTACCTCGGGCGGTTGAATAAATGGCCAGGTTCACGAAAAGCACAAAATAGGGGTAGTGGAGAGATAGTATGGAGAGGGGGTTGTATTCCATCGTAAGTAGAGTCATCGAACATATGGAAGGGGAACTCTGAGCTAGCAAATCCTGGAAGATTAGGTTCGAATGAAGAGTTCAGCCGGCTAGACCAAACCCGTCTCAGAAACGTGGTTCCAGGTTAACAATTCGTTTGTAGGCGAAGTAAGGAGTTGGCAAGAGGACACATTTATCAGTAGGAGGAGAATGGGAATGAAAGTACCGTGTCATCATCGCACCCACATACTTCGGCGTCTGGACAGCATCGTATCGGACGTGACGTTCGAGATGATCCGACAGGGCGTGTGCGATTCTGTGAACAGAAGGATTTTCACTTGACCCTGGTGTTCCATGGAGGCAGACAAATCCCACGCAGACTATTTCGGTTCGATTGAAGATGCCTTTTTTTATAAGCCGCAGACAAGACTGGTCATGCAGGGCGTTTGAGGTTTAGAGAGAAAATGGGGCGGGATGAGATCGCTAAGGCCCAGCACGTGTGACGAGGTGTGAGGTAGGGTGGAGTCCAATATTAGTAAAATAATAACCCAAAGTTAGAGTTGTGATACCAAGTGGCTAAAGGAGATTGAATAGTGGTGGTTTATGGTTACTAGTCTGTAACGACCTTCGAATTCTTGAGCAACGAGCACCAAGGTTAGCAACCAAACCGGCAAAACTCCGAACGAATGGCTACGCAAATATGCTGTACTATAAAAATGAAAGTAGGTACACGGAATACAAAATTACAACCCTCAACGGTTTTCGACAAACGGTGAGGATTCTAAAAGGCAAGGAAAGCCGACATGGATCAACAGTAAATGCGCGATGGAAAGCGAGCCGCAGACTCGCATTAAAACAAATTTACGGTTACCCAAGATTTTGGTACAAACATCGTATAACCGAAGCGGTAAAAACGATTTGCGCGGTAAGGAAAACGGAAAATATAAATGTCCCTTGAAAATGAATATAGGATTCAACTACACCAGGCCAAAAAGGTGCGATCTATTTGAATTGTTGACCGGGAAGGAGTCATTCAAGTTGGGAGGCAATTTTAAATACATACGAAGTTGCAACACCGCCGGCCAAAATTCCTTCGACGGTCAGTAAGCGAACAAGTAAGTTTTTAGGAGACCTCTGGGCTACAAACATGCAACGTTAGCCACCGACCTGAATGATCAGAGTCTACTGCTTCCACAAAGGCTTTCAACGGTACACACGTTTACTCCCGATATCACGCTGAGCTAAAACCGGCTGTTCAAATACGTCCATCGGAATATACGAAAAGCATCCCTAAACATGCGTACCTCCAAGTTAGTCCCCCCTTCCAGCAAACACAGACTCCTAACATAGTACTTGATGACACCGGAACTAGCGCAAAGGGAAACGGTTCCGATGAGGCCATCTGCATCTGGTTGACACTCGGTGACAATACCTAGCGGCCAACTTCCTCTACAGAGGTTTTCGGACACTTCCATAACGGCGTCACCCTCTCTGAGGTTTCTATTCTGACTTAACCACTTCGGGCGTAACTGAAGCGTTGCAATGTGTTCCTTCATCCACCTGTTCCAGAAGACTTCCGAAAAATAATACACCTGCTTCCAACGTAGGGTGAGCCGCTCTTTCAAACCGCAATATGATCAGATACCTGCATTTGCTTCTTGTAGCAAGAGGTGATTCGGAGTCAGGGCCAATACCTCACGGCAATCTGCACTCAAAGATGCCAAAGGCCGATCGTTGAATATACGTTCCACCTCAGCAAAAAAGGTTGACCGACAATCATCGGAGATTTTGCTCTTGGATGAGGGCAAAGATGATTTGCCGCACTGACCGTATCATTCGCTCCTACACTCCTCCTCGATGGCTAGCAAGTGGGGGGTTAAAATGCCACTGAATACCTCGAGCCAATGGTTGGTTGTTAATTTTCGCTTGGTCCCAAAGCGATACGTTCTCCCTGAGTTCCTTAAAGGCACCAACAAAGTTGGATCCGTTATCGCTGTAAATGTCCAGAGGCCTCCTCTTCGACCAACAAACCACATTAATGCCAAAATGAAGGAATCGGTGGTCAGTGAGTGTGCCACTTCGAGGTGAATCGCTCCGGTAGCCATGCGTGAAAATATGCGGCCGTATCTCTCTTCCATGCTGCGACTACAGTTTACCAGAGATGGTCCGGAGTAATCAACACCCACAGCCTGGAAACATTTTTTACTCTTCAGATCGCACTGGGGTAACGGAGCCACCATCTGCTGACGTATGTCCCTTGACGGCTTTCTGCATGGAATACACTCATGTAGGACGCACTTCACCGCCTGACTCCCACGAACTATCCAGACGTTTTGCCTAAAAACGCCACATACATGGGAAGCGCCGGAATGACCTTCTGCCTCAGGATAATGGCAAGTGAGTGGATCTGACGGGGAGTTTTTCGGTAAGATAGGCGGGTGCTTCAAGGATAACGCGTAACTGAAATAGTGGAGCCATCCACCAACGAAGAGAGCACCGTCAAGAAGGATGGGACAAAGCTCACGCAGTGCTAAGACCCTAATCGGCTCCGAGTACGTGCTCGCTTTAAATAGTGGAGCCATCCACCAACGAAGAGAACACCATTGAGAAGGGTGGGACAAAGCTCACGCAGTGCCGAGACCCTAATTGCCTCCGAGTAGGTGTTCGCTTGTAAACGAGGTAACTCCACTTTATACTTCTGCTTGAACCTGACGGATAACGACCACCCGAGCTTCCGTCAATTGTTTCACTTCTAGGTGACCTACAAACAGCATGACGACAGACCTTCCAAATTTGTACATAATGTAGTGGATGAAGCGCCTCAACCACGCAACTGATTTCAACAATACAAACCAGCTAGACAGTTGGAAAAAACAAACCCTCGGAAACACTTCGAGTAGAAAAAACGTTAATAGATGCTCGACTCGTTTTTAGCTCCACACCATCGGGTATCCGATCAGAGGTCGAAGGTCACACAAAAATCTTCGATTCGTTGGTAAACTCTGGCCCATACATCCAGCGACTCAAGTCGTCCGCCACTTTTACTGTTCCTGGACGCTGGGTTGGCAGGGTTCTGTGATTATTTCACGTGCTTCCATTCGCTCGGTGGGGAGTTTTCTTGAATAATGGCTAGCCGATTGGCTACAAAGGTACAAAACCTCGCGGTCTGATTACTGATGTAATCAACCAGTATTTGTGAGTCTCTCTAGGGAGTGGCCACGGAGAAGAAGTTGGGTAAACTCTCAATAAGTAGCTTGTAGACCCTGGTGGCTAATGCTGCGGCAGTAAGTTCTAACCTCGGAATGGTAACGGTCTTTAACGGAGCAACTCTGGATTTTACGAAAATCAAAGGGCATGCCACTCGATCATCGTTTGACACAAAACGTGCATATGCAGCAACCCCGTAACCTGTTTCCGACGCGTCTAAGAATACATGAAGCTCAGGGTTACAGACACCCACGAAATAATCAGGGAGCAAGCATCTCGGGTACTGCAAAACTCCTATCGACTTGACCAAGTTCAACCATGAATGCCACCGAATTGAGTGGTCTTCACTGACAGGAGTGTCTCAACCCAGGCCGGTCTTACATAGTTGCTGTAGCAGCTGTTTCGCGGTTAATTATACGGAGGATACCAATTCTAGTGGATCGAAGAGCGAGCAAAATGCTGCCAGGTCTCCCCTTCGCGTTAGTGGTTTCTCGAGAATGTGAAACCGGAAACAAATGATGTCAGAAGATGGATCCCGTTCAATACCCAACGCCCGCTCTGTATTAATGTCTTTGGAGACATCTCCGCTATGGCTTCCATTCGTTCAGACAGCGGGAGCCCTTGCAGCGCATCGGGGAAACTGCTCACCCACTTATGAAAGTGAAGCCCTCCTTTGGACAGTATCTCAGCTAATACTTGCACAAACCTCTATGCGTCGGTGACGGAAGGTACTGAAATAAAGCAATCATCTACGTAGAAGTTGCTTATCACAGACGATTCAATTCGGTCGTCGTAATCCTTGTTGAAAACAGACACTGTGTCTTAGAGTGAAATTGGCACAGCACGGAGAAGAGACGGTACCGAAGACATGAGAGGTCATCTGATATTCAGTAGGCTCAATAACAAGATCCTTCTGAGGGAACCACAGAACTCTCAGAGCCCAATGATCTGGTTGCGTGAACTTGCATGAACATTTCTTCGACATCTGCGTACACAGCAACCCGGTCTCTTCGAAGTATCAAAAGAGCTCCTACCAAGTCAGCAGTTGCATCCACTCCCTGGGGAAGCATGTCGTTCAGCGATCTTCTGTGGTGCTTTGCTGAACAGTCAAATACGACCCACATTTTTCCAGGCTTTCTGGAATTCAGTACCGCGTGGTGAGGCAGGTACCATCTTGCTGTTGATTATAATTCTACCAGCTCATAGGGAACGGTACTGCATAGCCCTTCTCGGTATTCCGTGAAAGGAATGTTGCGTATGCTTCTAGGTATTCTGGGTCATGCAGGAAACGTCTTCGCAACGGGTGCAGTCGTGACAAGGCTGCCGAAAAGTTTGAAGAACCGGTGGGTCGGTCCGTTTTCCAAGAGAGTGGTACAACAAAATGCCCCCTAGAGCGTTGCATCCCTGCGGTCACCAATTCTACTGCTCGTCTGTCTTCCAGCGATAGAGCTTCCGAAACGAATCAATGTCCGCAAAGTTTGCATCGTATAAAGCACGGAGTTGACCCTACAATGATGGCTTCACCGACGACAGGTAGCTGGCGGCGATTCCTACACGGTTACCTGGACCCAGTGGTCCAAGAATAACCCAATACAGAGGTGTCTTTACGGCAGACGGCACTTTTCGACTCCCCAAACGCTGATCTAGCACCCAGTGAGCTTCTGGAACGTCACAGCCAATCAATATACTAACCGATTTAGACGGAATATCTTCAAGTGAGCCCAGCGACTTGCAATTTCCGAGCATGGACCCACGACTAATGATGGGAGAATGTCAGATACTACTGAAGCAACTTTCACCAAAACAATCTCGTCACTGTGAAGTGGACACACCTCGAAACTTCCAGATTCTCCTACTGCTAAACAAGATTCACTGATTGTCTCCATTTTTCGCGGCGTCCGATGATTCTGTATGCCGAGTTTGTGCAGCTAGTTATGACATAAGTTAGTGATATCGGACCCACTGCCTAAGAAAGCATACGTGATCAGTTCCGCCGAAGGTCCGATTAGACGAACAGGGAGCAGTCCTAGGGAAACAGCCGTTGTACTGTCAGTCATCGCATTGCTTCTGACTACAGGAGCTAACTCTGCTTTTTATTCAGTGGTTTCGACTGTTGCAGATCGTGATGCTTGGCTCGGCATCCATCTACCCCGCATCGATATTGTAGTTGGTAGTCCTTTGCTTTGTGAGCGCCTCCAAGACACCGAAAACAAGCAATGAGAGAACTTAGGGTGGACCATCTTTCCACTGGCTCAAAAGACAAAAAGCACTCGCAGGTGTTGATACGGTGTTTACTACCACAAACCTTACAACCTGTCTCGCTCAACAGCGGGGTCTGATTTGAGCGAACGACCGCATGACTCCAAGTTGTTCTGGTTTTGCCTACGTCTGTAACAGATTGGCCACGTACACCTGGTCCCTTTGCGTAACGGATTCTGGCAGAAGGTCGTGACGACTGCTTGGCAATCTCGACATTTGAGTAACGAACTGTGTGATGTCGGCGAAGGTTGGCTCCCCCGATCATGAGTGGCTTGGTAAACGAATTCCGCCCACTTGTGCTGTAAATTATTGGGCAAGCACCTCACTAATCTATCCAAATTCTCCAGGGAACTCAGTTCTGCACTGTAGTTCATCTGAGTGAGAAATGTTTCGCAACTCCCCATTTTGAAGCCCAACTGAGTCAGATTTCTTGCCTTACACGAGGTAGAACGAAAATATTTAATGAGATCACTTATCAGAGCTCCAGTAACCACATGAGACCTTCCGAAAGACTCGTGCAGAATTCAGCGGGCACGTTCATATGCTTCCGCAGGCTGAAGCATGAGACAGTTTTCGATAGCCTCCTCGGCTACCCCGGAGCACGCGCTTATCAACTGTACGAGCCTCTTTCCTTCGTCTTGGGTCTTGCTTTCGAAGTAAAGCTCGAATCGGTGCATAAGCCTCCAATAGCTCCTGGGGTGACAATCAAACTGCGTAGGACCGATTTTAGGTAACTCGAGGCCCCACTATGATGGTTCCAGATGACGGAAGCCACCCAATCTATTGTGGTGTCGTTCTCCTACCGCAAGACTATGTCGATTTTCAGATTTCAATGGGAACCCAATTTAAAGCACTATTAGACATTTATTTATGCGAATCCTCGCGCTGGCGAGCATGCTGCCCCGCGCTGAGAACATAAAGAGCAGTGCTACACCCTTTTTTCACTTGTGCCTTTCAGGTGAACGACAGCCACTGACCGACAAGAACAAAACCGACCCGGGAAATTTGGGCAAACGATCGATCCTGTGTATCAATCCGTGAATCCGTGAATATCAGCGTACACCAGGGGTGGTATTGAAGACGACGAGCCAGCTCACTGCGCATATGGACTGGTTGCAGAGGTGCAGTCTATGGCTCAGCAACCACGGTAAACGGAGTACGGCTTTATGTCTGATGGAGTGTCCTGTACAGTTTTTGTAAAGGCGTCTAGTATATTCCCCAGATGATCAAATACACACCGGGTATATCCGTAGGATGGGTAACCACCGGAATTAATTGTGGGTTGAAAATTTGTCCTAACCTGTACTCAAGTCAGCAGAAATTTTTTGAGCTTTGAATAGGACTGTACACTGAGCGCTCAAAAAAGGAAAAATTGGGGGAGTTATAGACCGGAATTTCAGGGTTGAGATTCATATCTCCAAACAGGCGTGATTAGACTCGATTCTCTTCAGTTACTCTAAGTACTCATCAAACGCAAATCTAGGAGATGAAGATCATCAGAATCGCTCAATTGGGTAGAAAATCCAAAAAGTTTGAAACATCATCCGGCTCAACATCTGTATCGCGCGCCACAAGAATTAACTTAGGAGTACCAACCGTCAGTTAGAAGTCAACAAGAATTAACTTAGGAGTACCAACCGTGAGTTAGTTACTAACTTCCGAAGGAAGAGGATTCGCATGATAAGCTCACATCTGTTGATCTCATATGTTTTCACGACAGTCTTAGTGGCGTGTATACGTTCTTTTAACTACCAGCTGTAGCTCCCGCTAAATTAGAATCCGTTGCTAGGGTTGATTTGTGCGTCTAATTATGGATGATTTTCAGACGGGCGAGGAAGTACGTCGCTCGGTTATCTAAACGTGACTCCTTCAGACTACCTTTGTATCAGACGAAGTGAAAAATATCGTTAAAGAGGTAACTGGCACATGTGCCTTTACAGTGTGTGCTTTAGAGCATTGAGAGCACAGTTGGTTCCAGCACCTATTCGCACAACAAAGTGCAACAGTGGACTTCTCTTGTGATTGAACAATGCTTAAATCATCTGACGAAACTTGGAAAACCTTTCAAATACGTCGGTAGGCTCTTGTTCAGTTTTTCTACGGAACAGTGACTTGTGTTATCATGCAAAAGAGTGGCGCTGGTCTACACACTGCCAGTTCATGCTACTGGGACAGTTCCACAGATGGTGAGTTTGCATTAGAAACCTGGATCGCGTAATGCTATGAATGTGTGGAGATTTTTCACCCGAGATCCGTTTTTGGTCTAGGATAATAACTGTCTCCAGCCGATTCCATAACGTTAATGTCGCTCATGATAAAGCTGTACTGACGACAGGGAACGTAGCGTTTATGTCCTTCTCCGATGTTCTCTTTATAGAATTTTATTTCTAACCTGGGATGTAGGAGTGCACCACACTTAATGAAATTATCCTCAATATTGTGACGTGTCCTCGATGTAGTTATTGCTTAAAGGACTCGACATGTCTTAAATAGCCAGCGTGCGTACAAACTCACTCAATCAGGTGTGCATTATGGAGTAGCAGGTGTATGAAGCAAAACGGAATGACAATAAGTTCACATGGGTCCAATGAACCGATACTGCACTATGAGTAAACGCGCCAGGATATGGTCGGCTACTGTTCTCAGCTATGGGAGTGTCAAGACAGTAAGGCGTTTTGCCCAGGCGACCAGCATACCCATATATGTGGAAGCAACAAGAAAGGTGGGTTAGAAAGGCTGAACTTAAAAAACGCATCTTCCGCTCTCAACGGTTGACCGTGACGACCGGCGAGTTATCTAGTACTGTAGAAAAACAAATGGAGCCATTAGCTCGATTTTACCCCAAACGCATGTGCGCTTAACCAGGAGTTAAATGTCTATGTCTCGTTCCCTGAGTCTCCGCGTTATGCGAATGCTATGCAGCCTTGTGGGTCAGACTACTAAGAAGGTTCCTGTAAGGTCCCCAAGAAAACCCTCCTGCCTGTTTCCTCGCGGATCGGACTTAGTAGTCAGTGTAAAGGTAAGCCCCACCGACTAATGCCCTACCTCCTACTGCCTTGGAGACTCTAGGGTCAAAGTTTCAAGGTGAGATACCCAAATTGAACTCTGTCTCTTGGCCCGGGCAACTGGGATGGGTGTTGATTGCACAGTTGTTTGTCCACCGATACCTCTACCCAACTCCTCGCACTATAAGGAAATGGTGCTGAATTTTTCGGTTTCCAGTTATCTGACTGGCGTGTTCTACACACTACTGATCATTAACAATAAGCAGAATAACCATTTGCTACGGTCACGAAATCGTTTGTACGCAAGTTTCATTACCCCTACTCTATGTCAAATTTGTAAATAGACTGCTTGCTCAGACCTCATGCTGGGTGAGCCGCTTTGCAAAGAGCTGCAGCTCAGTAGCTCAGAGTAACGAGGTGATTTGGCTAAAAATCTACTGAAAAAGTACAGGCATGCGGATGACGGACATTACTTGGTAGCCAAATGTGGCGAGTGAAACAAGCGATCCTCACAGCATTCAGTCACCCGACACGACTAAATGGATACTGTATATCATCGAGAGCAGTGGATCTTATTGCTGTTGTAAAGGTTATACCTGCAACTGTAATGGCGAATCCATCAATATCGGATTATCAGTAGCTTGGAGAATGACAGAGGGCATTGGCGGATTGTGAAGGCCCAGGAGATACAGAAGGATTTCGCCACAATCAACAGCCTTGCCCTAGTTTAGCCGATTGGATCAACCGGCACAAAAGGAGGAGCGGTGGACTGAACACGTCGAAGAACGGTTCAGATGGTCTCCTTCACCTCAACCACTGGAGGAACGACAGTGAAGCATCGGTGTTTACAACTAATGTCATGCTGTCAATTTTGATGATGGAAGAACCCTGCGCGCCCGACACCTGTCCGTCACCAACAACAGAAGTGAGATATCAATCCCTCAACGCGACAAGGTATCTGTCCTGAATGACCTGGATCCTGCACTCTTCAAAAGAATGTGGCCAGGACTTAGTGAGGCCATATTTCAGAGGATTTGGAATGAAACAGAAAACCGGTCGAATGGAGCTCCTCGACTGTCATCCTAGTCTTCAAAAAGGGTGCAAGTACGTTGTGCGAAGACCCCCTAGGCATCAACTTGGTGCATTCGTGGCATTATTTTGCACAGGTTGTCGTTTATTTGGAAGGGCAGATTCGTGAGAATGAAGCTTGGTTTCGAGGATGGAGCGACCATTTGTTTACCTTGAGCCAAGTTCTACAATGGACGTGCTTGACTGTAATGCCATACCATCCCACTTTCCGGCAATAGAAACTGTAACAGCGTGAACAAATGTAACCATGGTACATGGTTTATAGCTGATAGATTTTATTGACTTGGATATTGATTTGGCGGTATAGATCTAAGCTTGCTCAGCTACTCTCTGCAGTAACCAACACCCTAGGGCGGATGACTACGTGGGGGACACATGGCAAAATGCGAAAAAAATTATTCTACAAGTGTCCAGTGCTCTCTGTGACTTCGATGCAACCAGATGACCACTGGATATCGTCGAGTTTTCCAGTTCTGATTGATACCTCAATTCCATATTACAAAGAAACGAGCACAACAGCTCATACAAGTCCCCAAGATGGCAGATATTGAAGGGTTTAAGGAAAGGCCGGTAGTTATAGTGGTCGACGGGGGCTGTGTAATTGGAGAGGCCTTTTGCAGCTGGAAATAGCTGTGGTATTTCACACTCGACATGATCAACTGGCGGAAAGCAATTGACAATCAGTTGGGCCGAAAAATCTCCTATTGGAAGGATGGGCCGGGAATTTCCAGGAACTTTCGAACTAACACTACTGCATGCGGGCGACTGCAAAGTAAGCACTAATCGCCCGTCACAATGGATAGCAAATTATGAAATATCCCTACTGAAACGTGAGAAGACGCGGGAACCGAACGATTTATATCCAGCTCTCCTCAAAGAAGGCGGATAATCTCCTGTGACCAATCTAACAGAGCTCATTGGTGCAATATCGAATAAAGAGAAAGTGACTGTAAATTGGCGCAGTTTTCCCCATCTTTGTGTGAAACCTCCGGGGAATCAGCCTGATAGCTGTTCCATCGAAGGTGCTCTATGGTCTATAAATCTGTGTAGAACAAGCTGGGTTCCGCCCTGCAAGACGACGCATCGATCAACTTTTCACACTCTGACAGATTCCAAAACATTGACTCCGCAACATTGCTTCCAGCGACCTAAACGATGGTTGTGTTCCTCATATTGAAAACTGACTTTGACTCTGTGGACCGTCAGGCACTATGGCAGTCTCTGGAGTAAATGCGTCCCATATAAATTCTTGACCGACCTTCAAGCACTGTACGACAACTTCCGCCGACGGTCTACGGGAAACTCTCTCCTGAGTTGGCCACATTAAGTGTCAGGCAAGGCTTTCCTTTCACACTTCGTCTTCAACTTCGCAATTGATACGGTGATGGGGAGCTCGCCATCAACCTCTAACGCCTGTAGGGTCGAAGTGTTTCGCAGTTCGCAGATGACATAACTCTTCTTGGATCTGATGCCGTGGCAATGCAAACAATATTAGATAATCTAAATAATTCTGCCTCACGGTTTGACACGCGCTTCACACCTGCAAACTGTAAGGTGCTCCTGCAAGGCCGAACCGTTGAGGTAGCGGACAAGTTTGCCTACCTTGGAAGCTGTATCAGTCCGTCCGGATCGAAAGGCCAGAACAGTCTTCGTGAACCTGTGCCACCTGTGGGGTAGGCGTGACATCAGCTTATCCGTCAAGGGTAGAGTTTACAATGCTGCCACACGCCCCTTATTATTTTACGTGTCATAAACCGAGTACTTGAAAATATTTCAGTGCTTGACCATCGTTGTCTTCGAAGCATTTCGCGAGTCTGGTGGGAACACCGGATTAATGGTGCTGAAGTACGTCGGATGGTTTTCGGAAGAAATAAATCTCCCACCACATAGGTTGTGCTGGCCTTTCACATACTTCGTATGCCAGCCGATCGACATCTTCGGAGCGCTCTTTTTTACCCAACCATGTGAAAAGTCGAAAGGAGCCTCGGGAGGTCAAACGGCGACTTGGCTGCGAAGTATGAAAGTTATAACCAGTAAACTCATCTGCGTTAATTATTGCCTCCTCCCTGGATGAGGACACCGGAACGTAGCACATAAGTGGTTAGTAACATTGACAGACGTGGCTCAGCCGCGCTCCCAGTGTCGCTCATGCATCCAAGCTATTTTCTTCAA
>NW_008751820.1:1057336-1058185 GCF_000715545.1 Opisthorchis viverrini
AAGACAATACAGACCCTCGGAGCTGCCTAGCCTGAGGGAGCAGAGAGCGAGGCAAAATGTCTCACTGCTACTGCCACTGCGCATGTGATGGTGGTCCATCCTGTTGTGTAGATTCAACTTTTCCCATCCATTTTTCCGACATCAGGGAATGATTCATGGAGACGAGTTGAATCAGCAGCCAATCGGCTTGCAACATCTGACCATTCTACAGAACATCCTGTTAGGTTTCGGTCCCATATGTTCCGTGAAACTCTGTGAGGGCGACGGTCTTTTGACGGCTGAGTTTCTCCGCTCACTTCCTTTTATCAATCACTTTTCAGCTCACGTTTCATGACTTTGGCTCCTGTAGTTTAATTTCTTTCTCTAATTGGATGAGCCCGATGTGCTTTGTTGAATATTCGTTTGATCAATGTGCATCACCCTGCGGCGAATTTCTTTGGACATAAAAACGTTTGTTATTTCCCGGATGATGTGAGGTGTAAAGAACACTGGTTGTCTGAGGGCTGACTTTGATGATTTGATCAAACCATACAAACGTTCATAATATTCGACGGCAGATGAAATTAGAGGACACGTTCCGGGTCATACCACATGGATGTGACGTCCTTTCAGGTCGTCAGATGTAGGTAGNGGGACTGGAAATGTAGGCACTTTGGAATGATTATGGTAGGATAGCACCAAGCCTATTTCCTTCCACCTCTGTTGTTTTAGCGAAAAAAGCCCAATAAATTATGGCTGTACGCCAGTGAAGCATCAGTGTCAGACAGCGGTGTGCTGCTGCTGCTGGCCTGTTGCCAGATTTGAAAGACAATACAGACCCTCGGAGCTGCCTAGCCTGAGGGAGGGAGC